>NW_006800617.1:142784-150026 GCF_000485575.1 Poecilia formosa | reverse complement strand
ATACCGCTCCAAGATGGCCGCCGTATTTCCTGCGCCGGAGCGGTCCATGAGGCGCCTATGCTTATATTATGTCTATGCATACGACCACTAACTGAACGATCGCTGTCCTACACATGGAACTCTACTTACTCTAATAAAGCTCTCTATCCCGAACATGTGTGCCCCCTGCTGGTGTGGCGGTGCTAGTGCAAAACTCGGAAAGAAATGAAACTGGTGTTTATCTGCAGCAGACATTGGGTGACTCCCAATGACTGCTGCATGCAAAAGTCATGTGTCATCATGCAGAGAGACACCTGACTGGGATTCAAACTCAGGACCTTCTTGTTTCAAAGCAACTGCGTCACTGTGCAGCCCTGAGAGAAATTAATCACTGTTGCGCTATTTCACAACAAACGTCATCTTAAGACGCTTCAGCACATTCCAATCAATCCTACTTTTAAGTACATTAAGCGCTAAGTTTATTACTAAAATATTTTTAAAATGTTTCTATCTAGAAAAACTCAACAGATTGCATCGAGTCGTTGATTTGCAGAATTCACTCCTGGACGAACACAGGAGCAGCAGACAATCGTTTGCGTTGTGTTGTTGACTTTACAGCTTTCTCTCATACTGAGATGCGTGACGATAAAGAGGAAAAACTTCCATTTAACAGGAAGAACCAGAACCAAAACCTGGCTTGGTCTGAGCGACCTGAGGTTTTAGACAGTGCAGACTTCATAAAAACAAAACAGATGAAATGATATAGAATTATAAACAAACAGATCAATCTGTGGCATGCATGTTTCACTTTTCGAACCAAATTACTGACTAAAAGTTAAATGGAAGTTTTTTTCTCATTTATATTGAGAAGTATATTTGTGTTTGCAGCTGGTCTTTGTGTAAAAGTAGCTTTAATACATGATGACATCGAGCTTCTTGTGTTTCCATAGTGTGAGTTGTTGCAGAGGAAAGTAAAGTAGGCGAGCTGGAGTTCAGCTGAAACAAGCTGTTGATCTGGAGCTGTTCTCGGTGCTGAATCGCTAAATCCAATTAGCTCCCTCCCCACCCCGCCCTCATGCTGTCCCTTCATCCTGTCCTCTTAGGAACGATAGTTGCGGACCAGGCGGTTCCTTTGCATGCTGTGCATATTTTCACCCTGTTTTTTGCTCTTCGTTGCACCGAAATGTGGATTTTCAGCGGCCGACGTAAAGATCCCAGGTCAGCGGCCGGAGGGGAGCGGAGCGGCTGGAAGCTGAGCTGTCCTGGGAAATAAAAAGTTCGACTTGTCAGAAGACTCAGCAGAGGTAGGCTGAACACACACTCCGAGGTTGGTCTTAAAGTATGAAATGTTTTAGGGATTAGAAGAACGTTGTGGATGTCTCTGGTCCGCCTTGCTGCTTTCAGCTATTAACTCATGGTTTCTCATTTTTCACTGATTTATTCAGCTTCTTCCTTTCTTTCTTTCTTTCTTTCTTTCTTCCTTTCTTTCTTTCTTTCTTTCTTTCTTTCTTTCTTTTACTTATTTATTTAAAAGGAAAATGAACAGCGTTTTATTTTATCAACCTTTAATGAATGTCCGTTTCTTGTGTTTTTGTTTACTACAAAAGAGAACAAATATCAGGTTTTTTTCCAGGAATAGTTTGTCTGTGAATAGGAGAAGTCAGGACTGATTTTTTTATGGTGACGTAGCAGTTTAGTTTATGACGTAGCAAAGTGTCCCAGGAGAAGATAGACCGGCTATAAATAACAAAGACAGACCTGAGCCGTGGGAGTTGCAGCCTAAGTTTCTCCGTGGATTAGTGGAATGTTACACAATCAGATTCTCCCAGTGGATTGTGGAGGGTTATATTGATGCTCAATATAAAATCATACATACCATATTTACCCCCTTAGAATTCGTCTGATTTAGAATTTTGACCAAATGTTTCAGGTTGTCAATCAAAGGTTAATACCAAAAAAGTTGCTATGAATAAATATAAACTCCAGTTTTCAAATCATGATATTAAGCGAAAACTTACCCAAACCATGGTTGCATGCTGACTCCATATTCATATGTATTTGTAATTGTGTTTAACATTTTTTTAGTTTAGTTTTACAAGCTTCATTGAGACCTGATCAATGCCAGACTTGCAACATTAAGACAGAAACATAATACAGCATGTCGATAGGCTGCGCTAACACTTCATCTGTAACGAGCTGAACAGGATTATTTTTTTGAAAATAATGGCGGCCCATGTCATGGAGGATTTTCATGAACTATCCTGTGAGCTCATTGTAAAGATTATACAGAGCACATAGTCTAGAAGCAGGAGATGGTTATCCAGACCACATGCGGTTTGAATGCTGAAGCTAGTCTAACATCTATCAGTTCCAAAGCCAGAATCAATTATCTATATATGGAGGAAACATGGAACAGTCCTGAAAGTTAGTAACATATCTTGTTACAATAAAAACAATAAAATAACAATCAGCTGGAGCTCTCAGTATCTCTATACTGAAATGTACTGGGTGATATCAAAAGCAATGTTTGGTCGCTTTCATATTTTTCTTTAGATTCAACAGAGAACAGTCTCTTTCTTAAGTGAGAAGAGTTTAAAATGTCTTGTCCAACATCTGTCACATGTGCTGTTTTGTTCTCCAGACATGGATCTCATCAGGAGAGGAACGGCCTGAACACGGAGAAGTGAGCTCGGTTGGTCTTATCTAACCAGCCAACACTCTCACCCCTTGGAAACAGTGAGTCCTCAAAACGAGCTCCATTAGAGTTGACTCACATTCACAGGAAGGAACAGAACCAGCCGTCTCAGCATGACAGACAGAGTGAGTTTCAACGCCTCCAAAGTCACCCCCCGGCCGGCCACAGCTCCTGTGCTTCCACCTGAGCCAATTGATATCATTCGCACCAAAGCTCGCTCTCGGCGAGTCCGCCTCAATGTAGGTGGTCTCAGTCATGAAGTGCTGTGGAGAACACTGGATCGCCTGCCTCGAACCCGTCTGGGTCGATTAAGAGACTGCAACACCCATGAGTCACTGCTGGAGATTTGTGATGACTACAGTCTCCATGAGAATGAATATTTCTTTGACAGACATCCAATGGCTTTCTCCTCCATACTCAACTTCTACAGAACAGGGAAGCTGCACATGATGGAGGAGATGTGCGCTTTATCCTTTGGTCAGGAGCTAGACTACTGGGGAATTGATGAGATCTACCTGGAGTCCTGTTGCCAGGCACGGTACCACCAAAAGAAGGAGCAGATGAATGAGGAGCTAAGAAGGGAGGCTGAGACGCTGAGAGACAAGGATGGAGACGTTGATGAGCAGGGCTGTTGTCCTGACCAAAGACAAAAACTTTGGGATCTTCTGGAGAAACCCAGTTCCTCTGTTGCTGCAAAGGTAACAGCACACACACACACACATGCAATCCCCCTGCTAGTGAAGAAAACTGAAATGATCAGCTATAATTATTTCATGATTTCACCAGGATGTTTGTCTGCTTCTTTGACATGTGGATAGTGTTTACGGCTCACAGATGGAGTTTACTGAGATCAGTTATTTTCATAACAGTCGACCATGTTCTCTCCGGCTTTGTTTTGTTGTTATAACTGGTCCCATTCTGACTGATAATACATAGCTGACTTTACAATGTCTTTATCTTACATCTCATATCACAGCAGAGATTTAGACCCATTACAGGATAAACCTACCACAGGTTTCTTTAACTCATGCAGTTTACAATAGACTAAGAGTAAAGTTCAACGTCATATTCAAGCACAGTTAGTCTGATGCTGGCCTGCCTTTTTACACTCTTCCAGTCGATTCAAATCTCTCCTCACAGACAGTCCAGGCTTTCTCCCATTTACTTGTTTTTCTCTGTTAGAATTTTCAACGGGGCCAATCAGCAAACAGAAGGAGAAGTTTGAATGATGAAGTTGATTTTCTGTGCTGTTATAGAATTGGAGTCTGCCTGTAGTTTTAGCAAAGACAGCGGAGGAAGTGAAGGAAGCTGTTCAGTCCATGTTGGCCACGCTTCTAAATTTTCAATTAACAATACAAGCTATCTGGTCCTTTTTACATATTGGAGGACAGTTGTTTGCAATGCAGGCCATTTCTGGTCAGCTTCATAGTGTCAACCAGGTGCATTACATATTTCATGGCCAAACGTTAGCAACTCAGTAAAATTTAGAGCTTCAACAGACTCCAAGCCTCCAGGAAGAAATCAATTTTTAATAGCTAAGAGCTGAGGCTCTGTGAAGCAAAGTGTAGAACAAGGGGCTGGTTTTTCACTAGTCCATTTAGAGAGAACAATCAACCTGACACTCATGTTTCTGGACTGTGGGAGGAAGCAAGAGTACCTGGAGAGAACCTATGGATGCACAGGAAGAACATGCTACCTCCATGCAGAAAGACCCCAGGCCGGGAATTGAACCCAGAACCTGCCTACAGCAAGGAAACAGTGCCAACTGCGCCACTGTGCAGCCCCATTTTCATAGTTGTTTTGTCAAATTGATAATAAAAATAACATAGTTTATAACAGCTTTTCCAAATGGGGAAAAAATATTTCTGTCAGTTTAGACATTTGTGTCAGGGTTTCTGGTGATAAACTATTGCATTTTCATACAGCTAAGAGCTGGAAACAGACAACAAACAAGCTTTTTTATTTATTTTCCTTGGAAGCATTGTTTTGAATTAATACAGTTGTGTACCTGGTTGTATGAATTGGGTGTGCTAGTTATTACCTAGTCAAATTGGATGTTTCCTCTGCTGCTGCTGGAACATTTCTCCTTGCACTAGTTCCTTCACAGCTCTGTTTGTTTTCTCTTGTTCTATTTAACATTTCTACTCTTACAAGCAAGTGAAAACTTCATTCAATAAAACTAGATTGTTTGACAAGATGTCAGTGCTTTCTGCAGGTTGTGGTATGATCTGTAAGGGTTTGTTAAAACATGCATGTCTACACTGTAAACTGGATAAATATTTTAATTGTACCCTTTTATCCTAAAAAAATATGTATATAATAAAATGCCACAAAATTTGGGTCTACAGAAGAACGACGCTCCTGCCTGTTCAGAAGCAACATATTAGGCTGTATGCTGTGACTGGCAGGCCAAATCCATTGTTCAGCTCATGTTGCTGTAAAACTGTGACTGGGATTTTTTTGCCACTCTGAGTGATCTCTAAAATCCATTCAGATGTCAGATGAGCTGTGTGCAATATGAATGAAGTTCCCCATTTTTATGGATGAAAATGAAGTACACATACCTTCTTCTGGTGACGCTAAACAGCATTTTCTTTACTTGTAAACAGATTGTGAAGTCACCATAAGGGGCATGGTATAGGGGGGGAAAGCGATGACAATTCCAAGGGTCCTTGACCACAGCCCCCCCACACACAATTTTTTATTTATTTATTTATTTTTTTTTTACAACAAATATAAAAAGAATCGGGGCCCTGTCAATTACGGTTATTGTGTTTTTTAAAATTGGTTTTAGCAGTAAAAATTAAATGTTACCCCTCCCAGACCAAAAAAGCACACATCCCTGAACCCCCGTATCTGCATTAAGTGGTTTGTTCCTGCTTAGCGTGCTGGACGGTGACGTTTTCAGCAGCAGTCAGTATACATGAAGACGTTCTAATTACAATCTTTGTTTACACAGTAACGGTACACATCGAAAAGGTGTAATGCTCTCGCCACGTCACTAGTTGGTGCTAGGTTCTTTGAAACTAGGTGCGCATGTGTTTTTAAAAAAAAGTTGGTAACACTTTATTTGAAGGGGGGTGAATAAGACTGACATGACACTGTCATAAACATGACATAACACCTGTCATGAACATGAATAAGCCTTCATGAATATTTATGACTGTTGTCATAAATATTCATGACATATTTATGACAACACCTGTCATGTTCACGACAGGTGTTATGTCATGTTTATGACAGTGTCATGTCAGTCTTATTCACCCCCCTTCAAATAAAGTGTTACCAAAAAGTTCTACTTGAAAGCACATCTATTCGTGTTTCCCCATCAGGTACCGTTCCCCCAGATATTGGGGGAAAACACGCACTATGTGCATTTGATTAGGGCGCAGTTGGAAAAAAGTGGGATCACTTTGCTGAAACACGTTGTTTGAGCTTTCACGGTGTCCGGACTGCTTGTTATGAGCGCTGAACATGTATGCGTATTTTGCCACCTGGGCTGTGCGGAGCAGTGAAGAGACGCTGAGGGAACCATATCTGATGGGGAAACATGAATTGTAGTAACACCAGCATTGTCAGTAGTTTATTCTTCTGTGGATTGTAGGAAGCAGCTGTTTTGCATCATACTATGCATGAGCGGGGGATTCCCTGACAGAAAAGATCCATTTTCCAGCCGCCGTCAGACTGTACAATACCCACTGCTCTAAGTAGTAAACCTGGAAATTGTTTATTTATTTATATTTTGAATAATACTGTTTTTTAGTATTTCTATATTCACTTGATTTTACTGTGTATATATAGTTTTTCATATTGGTTTTGCTTTTTATACTGCTGTAACAATGCAAATTTCCCCACTGCGGGATTAATAAAGGAATATCTTATTTATTCTGTTTACAAGACAACGGACACCGATATGTTTCAGAAACATCGCACTCTGGTACCCGTTTTCAAACTGTGCAGTTGTCAGAGAAAACGTTCGGTGGTTTCATTTACATTACAAACGGAACAAAACTATTCCGTTCTCACCCGAAATTGTTGTCATGTAAACAGGGCCTAAGTCAAGCACGACTGTGGCAGTTACTATGCTGCCTGGAAAAATAATAGTCAAGTTTTCAAAAACATAGATATAAGAGAGAGAAAAAGACAAGAGTGTCTATTTGTAACACAGTTTTTCTCCAAGAGAGGTGAATAGACTGTGTGAGATTATCAACCATTTAGCATAGTTAGTTTAGCTACAGACTACTGTTTGCCTCCATAGCATTTAATGGATTAAGGAAAAGAAATACCAAGATATTCATATATCTAACTTGCTCCTTGTACCTTTTACCACACTTGACAACAGGTGAGTCAGTCAGCAGCAGCTCTAATCCCTGATATCAACATAAACCTTTACCCCCGTCCCAGTGAAAAAAGTGGGCAACTCTGTATCCAATGACAACCTAGTTAGCATCATTCCAGGGAATCTGTATGGATTTCTCTATGTCTTTGCTCTTTTTACAATTACACAACAAAAACAATATATTTGTTGCTAACAGAAATTCAAACAATCTTTATAAAATTATAAAAAA
>NW_006800617.1:107995-142244 GCF_000485575.1 Poecilia formosa | reverse complement strand
GGACAATTCCAAGGGTCCAAGGGACAATTCCAAGGGTCAACTGGACTGTGGCTACTGTCCAGTTGCTCACTACCATCACTGTGTGAATGTAGTGTGAAGTGCTTTGTGGTCCTCCAGACTTGATAAATAATATCAAGTCTAGAGGCTATTTATATGTCCAAAAATCTGTCAGCTTTTCATTTATAGTGTGTTTGCATTCCACAGTGTTAGTAAGACGATGTGGGAGCATTATTTTATTAAGGGATAGTGTTTTCCACACTGTAAAACATTTGAAGGTGTAAAACATCACCATCTACAATAACATTTGAAAGTCCACCTACTGCCTTGAAAAAGCAATTGAAGTCAACAAGAACATTGTTTTGCTTTTAACTCAGAAATTAAAGTTCATGAAGTTGATTTAACAAGAGGCAAGTTGTCTAAACATGGTTTTTTAAGTTAATTAATTTTGACTTGTGAGTTTTAACTTAATGCTGCAATTTAAACAAAAAAAAAATCATAATATGCAAGAAAAAAATCCTTCCTGTAGTTATAAAGCATTCATTTCTCTATTAGTTTTACTCACAATATCAAGTTTAAAAAAGTGAAAATACAGTTGACACCATTACTAACACAGCCATGTTTGACAAGTGAAACTATCCCACATGTATTGTTCATGTTGCTGTCCAACACAACACAGTTATGTGGTCCTTCAGACAGAATTTTTAAGTGCTTTTCTTTTACTTGCGTAATGTTTTGAAGTAGCACAACTCTTTCCTGAGTATAATTTTTGGCTACTCTATCCACCTCTGATCATTTCACTGAATGTTTACAACAAACATGCAAAGACACAGACACACACCCACACAATTCAAGGTAAATACTTATTTTATGGACACACGCTGCCTTGTTCTAACGTTATCTTGTACTAGGCCAGTAACAAAAAAACTTTAATGACTTAGTTATTGCTAAAGAACAGTAGCTAAAACTTAAAGAGCTGGAAAACCAAAACATTTCAGTACTGCTCTCAGAAAAAGATTGAGTTGATCCTGAACAAATTGAGAAAGCATGTGTTAAACTTTTCTCCCTATTGACTATGTCGAGAAAAGTCGAGCTCATCCCACGTCCCCATGCTGGAGATTTTTGTTTAATAATAATAAATAAAGTTATCTTTAAAACTAATTACACAGGTGACATCAAGACCCAACAGTAGAGTCAGACGGTAATGAAATTAATCTGGTTGTGTGTGTTGTTATTGTGTCCTGCAAACTTTGCTTTAATTCTATTTTTTCTATTTAATCATAAAAAAAAAAAAATCATAGTTAGGCGAAAGAGAGTCATGGAACAGGAAGAGCAGGTTTCCTGAAGAAAGGGGAAGTTTCCAGCCTGCAGTCAATAAAAATAGTTCTGATTGCTCATTTTGAGCATTAAAGGTTTAAAGAATAAAATCTAAACATTTTGAGTAATTGGATAAAACCCAGAGTAAAATACTTAAATTAATAATGATAACTTATGATTAAACCAATAATTAATATTGGTTTAACCAATGGTTGATGTTGGTTTGATTATAAGAATATTTAACACTTACTCTTGTACTTGTACTTACAGGTGAAAGAAGTAACTGTAACTTTGGTATCAAATAATTGGAATAATGGATTATTTTTGGTTTCTTTTCAGAAATGTCTGTAATAACTCACATCATGATTATAATAAGAGTAACTAATAAGTTATGGTTATTATAATATTATAAGTGAATGCTAAATCAGAGGAACTACAAGGTTATAAATGTGATTTTGACATTGAACTTGAAATATGGTAAAATGTGTAACTGTAACTAAAGGTCACTGATGTTGTGTTGGAGGTAGATGGTAGGTGAAAGGTCAGCACCTCTGCTCTCCTGATAGGAGAGCAGAGGTGACCAAGACATTAGGTCATTAGAACAGACATTATGTCTCCAAGATGGTGATGGATATGAGATCATCTGTCCAAGCAGTCAGTACGGAAGAAACAGGAAGTGGGATTTTTGAGATGCGTGAAGGAAACAGGTGCAGAAGGCAAACAGAGAACTTCAGAAAGTACAGCTCCAAGGGAACAAGGAAGTTCATCTGAAGTTTGAGGCCAACCAAGAGGCAGTTGACGTCAAGGAAAAACGTACGTGAGGAAAGTTGTGTGGCTGCTGACAAGAAATAAAAAGACACCAGACAGGAGGATCGGGATTCTTTGTTCCGCAGCGTTCGAGTCGAGCACACACGGAGATGCAGAATCAACGGAGGGCTACGTGCTAATACCCCGGGACAACGAAGACTGCTCGCTGCACAAGTAAGGAACAAGATCCATTTACCCACAACCCGGGATTCTTATTCGACTGCAGCCCCACACTCAACCCAAAGGATTCCAACGATGCTGCAGTGGACATGGGGAATAGACAAAGATCGCATATGGATAAAGAACTGAGTTCATTGAGGATTCTCACCAGTTCAACTTTGGATCTATTCTAAAAGGATTCTGCCAAGACAAAGACAGGACTCCATCCATGGACGTTAAAGTTCTCTGGTGCCAAAGATCGTCTCTGCACCTGGGTTCAGAGAAACTTTGGGGAGGGTGAAAACTGCCTCCCCAAAGTTTCTATTTAGATTAAGACACAGTGTAGGGTTAAAAGTAGGAGTAATTTCTGAAAATTCTTAAAAGTATTAATTTCTTAATCTTTTATTGAAATGCTGTATGTCTTTCTTCCCTTGCTAAAGCTTGCTAATAAAATACTAAAGTCTAATTTGATGTTGTGGACAGTTAAATTAATTGAGTCAACTAAAAATTAATTCTTCTGATTAATGTGAAATCAATGTCAATGGTCCTAGTAAATTAGGGTGGCTTCGTACGTTCTTTAGTTCAGATAAATAATGACCCTGGAACTTATTCCTAGTCGCTAAAATTATCTAAGCTGTAACAAGTGCACGTTAATAAACAGAGAAAGAGCTACCGTGAACAGACGTGGTTTATGAGCTCGGACACCTTCGGGGCTACTCCGATGTCTGAATCATGGACTGAAGCGGGTCATAACGTCTGGATGAAGGTAGTTAGAGCTTAGACGAATCTTTCTCGCTCCCAGCTTAAACAAAAGTTCTCTACATTCTTATTTGCGGTAATACCCAGGAATTAGAGGCTTTTCGCACTCGTGAGATGGAGAGCTGGTCAGTAGTCAGTCCGCTGGAGTTTGGGAGGAGTTAGGGGCGTGGCTGAGTACTGTGAATTAACAACTATTAAAATGGACATTAGGACTAGTTAGAACTTGCTGAAATCTTTCTTATGTTTTTTTGAGTAACTGGAATAGTTTGTGGTTGTAGGTATAGTGTGTTAGTATAATGAAGGTTGGAACAGGGCACACCCTCCAGGTTGAAAACATTTGCTTTACAAGAGATGGCGTCCTTCATGCCGGTCTGTTGTTGAGAGCGTCATCTCTTCAGCCATCATCTGTTGGGCAGCAGCATCAGAACCAGGGGCTTTAAAAGGCTCAACAGCCTAATAAAGAAGGTTGGTTCTGTTCTGCTCTGGTTCTGTTCTGGTTCTGTTCTGGGATGACTGTGGAGATCATGATTCAATGAAGGATTCTTCATAAAATCAATAAAATTATGGACAACCCTGACCATCCTCTTCAAGAGACTGGCTTGAGTAAACAGAGAATCTTCAGTCAGAGGTTTCTTCAGATTCGCTGTAATACGGACCGCTACAGGAGACCTTTCCTGCCAACAGTCATCACCATCTACAACAACTCTTTAAAGAATCTGAGTTCATGAGTTACAACATTTGGGATTAATAAAGTATTTTTGAATTTGAATATTGATCATTCAGGTACAGCACATTTCTTCTCCTGGTTATAGTCATTTTGACCTTGTAGATGTAAAGCAGTTCACCGTCATTTTCTTTTCTTATTTCCATCCTTTGGCGGTATCTGTCATAGTTGTAATGAATGTAACACATAACAGTTGTGACATCTTCTTGACACATTTCTCAGTTAATATTGTAGGACTAAAGGCATCCAGATTATGATAGCAAGAGCTTTCATGGAGCGGAAAAGACAAGTCTGATCTTATTTTTAAGGAACTGAGGACAATAATGTTGCCTTCCCTGGAATTCAAATACAAACACCTTAACAAGTACCAGACATAAGTCTAATATTCCGTGAAAGGTGTACAAAAACCTATTTATCTTCAGTATTCAAATTTATCTTAACTAACACCAAATTGTAATCCACATTATTTGATTTCTGTATTTTCAGTTGTGGCTTTTGTGTTATAGTGATGAGTACCTTGACTAGTAACAAGCTTCTGTAACTAAGGGAGATTGTTCTACAGTTTATAGAACAATCGACATGAAAATGTATCATAAATAAGGTGAAGAAAACAGGGCAGCTCTGTCTGCAGCTTCTAAGACCTTTAGGAGTTTCCAGAATACATGCTACCTTTTTACTTAACTGCTTAAGCAATATGTTATATATTTATTTTTGACTTAAGCTAATCTTCGAGGCTTAGAACCCAAACCATGTTAGAGAGTTAAAATAAAAACAGTTAATAATTATCGCTGGTAATATTTCAGAAATTGAAAAATAAAATTCTGTTTATTTATCTTAAATATCAAATTCAATTCAGATTCAAAAACAACATAAATAAATAAGAGAAATTAATTATTATTTTAAATATCTAAATAGAATTCTATATTAATACCTCTAGATCTCTGAGTCTTAATGATCAGATTTAAGAAACAGCAGACTGCAGCAATCCCTCATATTGATAATGTATCTAGTGACAGCAGAAAGGAATGTTCACCTTTAACAGGAAGAAATCTCTAGCAGAAGCTGAGCCTGAATCAGTGTGAGCTGCCATCTGTCACAACCAACAGGGAGAAAATAAAGCACAATACAACTGATCCAGTGCTGCTAGATTTAACACAGAGTACTTTCTATGTTAAATGTATCTTTCTTTAGTCATACTAACCACTTTCACACTCAAATCAGACCCTCCCAGCCACAAACACAGAGCTTGGGGTTTTAAGTTGCTGACCCAAGGGGAAGAAACAGAAATCAAACCCACAATGTTCTGTTTACTAGACAATTACTCTAGCCCTAGCGTAGTGCACCTGTGGCTCAGTGGAAAAACATTCATAATACTTCCAGTCAGAAGAAATATGTTGGTCAAAGTAAAAGATTATACTCAGTCCAAGCCTGCCAGCACTGTGAATCATATTCAACCTGTTTATAGGGGAAACAAGAGGGACAGAGAAGTCTCTCAAGTTTTCTAACCACATATTGTACAGTCAGTCAGGACTGTTTCAAATCAGGACCTGTACACCTTTCCCCATCTTCCATTTTTATTTCCCATCATATCCAGTTCCTCCCCATTTATTAAAACTATTGTGAAATATTACAGTGTCCAGTGGTACTTGGGATACTGTGCCTTATTTAAATAGAGCTGCGAACATTCAGTATAACAGTTGTTGAAAATTTGGAGGTCATTGGATTGATTCATGTCTGAATTACCTCCCTGTAAGAATGGATCAGAATGAGGCATATAAATAGAAAATGAGATTTGCAGAAACAGCAGCTTTCCTATGGATCCTTGTTCTTCCAGAAATACTTCTAAGTATTGATTAGGACTTGGGTTTCTCTTTATCCACCTCATTTTCCTTCTGTTTGTTTCCTTATTCTGGATCATACATGACTTCTAATAAGTCAACCAATGGGATTAACTCTAAAGCAATATCTATCTATCTATCTATCTATCTATCTATCTATCCATCTTTTTATTCTTGGTGACATCAGAGAAGGGTTACTGAATCCCAAAATCTAAGGCTTGAGTTCTTTCACCTTAATTCTTCCTCTACCGACTAGCTTCTAAAGCAGCTTGTATGTTCCAAGTAATTCTTAGAATCTGCCCTGGGTGCCAAGGTCACAGCATTTGGCAGCCATTAAGCCATTAAGATTCTGCAAGGTGGCCAAGCTTGGTTACGCCTGCTCTTCACTTGTTTTTTCTTTATATCTTTTTTCTGCATCTTTCTTCTCTCCTTTTTTCCAACAGTTGTTTTTGACTATGTGTTGCCTTTGATACAGTTATTGAAAATCCACTAAGTGTGGTCCATTCTGCTGTATGAACTGTAAAGCAAAGCGTTTCCTGGAATGACCCTGTAAGCCTAGGCAATCTTTGAACAGGTTTGGCTGATACAATCAGCCACATGACTTCATGACTCTAAGTAACGTAAATGCTGAATAAATGCACTTCAACTAAATATTTCCTCATTGGCTTCATACTCAAAAATTACAGACATTTGGTCATTATTGCTGTGCTCAATGTGTGAATCTCAGTGGAGGGTGGTTTAGCTCCCCCTGAAGGAGTCATAGCTCCCCAATAAAATATCAGATTATTATTTTCTTATCCATCTAATTTAATATTTTTTAATATGTGGTTGTCATATTTTCCTCGCAAAACACAACTAATTAAAAAAAAACATCTAATTATTATCAATATCGACTGATATGAAATGCATATATCCTGATTTCAGTCTTATTGTCAACCCTATATAAAAAAAAAAAAAAAAAAACGACTGATATGAAATGCATATATCCTGATTTCAGTCATATTGTCAACCCCATATATATATGCTTTAATTAAATAGCAAAATGTCACATATTCTCTAGCCACTTTAATGGTGACTGTTGCAGCTGTCTGGGTTCTCAGTGCACCTCTGTTTGTGTTGAGAACAGTAAGAACAAATGATCCATTGTAACACTCTCAATAAAACGCCTAGTCTTCCCTTAGCACCTGGAGCCACCACTCATATATCTTAGTGCATCCCAGTTAGTATCAAACATGGCTCACACGAGTCCTGAGCCAGCATTTACTATGTGAAGATGTTTGTCATAAAACATGAATCCTTTCCCTACTGAATCCTTTCTCTGTTTGTTATTAGCTGTGCAAAATTAATGTGGAAAGAAAATATTTGGAAATTACAATGAATGGTATCCTGCTGGAGTGGGTTGTGCAGGATACTGAGCGGGCCAGATGTTGATTCAGCTCCACAGGCACCTGAAGGCCTGTGATTTCCCCACACAGTGCTGGTGATGTTCAGCTGTCTCTCTGTCACACAGCCTGGCATCCTGTAGAGAGCTATATTTCCCTACATTTGTTTTCCCAGCATGATATCACACATGGATTATGTTCAAATGTGTAACAACTCAAAAATTTTTCTTCTTAGTCTTCCAATAATTATCCGACAATCTGGCCTCTATGAAATCTGATATGTCAAACACTTTAAAACACACTAATCCACAAATCAGATATTATTTATATTACATATGTATGTAGTTTCATTTAGAAGTCATTTTTGCCTTTTCATTGTATTATAAGGTAGCAGTGTCCATTACTCTAAACAGGAATAGACATGCAGCTTCATTTGATACCTACCTTTTCTTAGTGTGGTCATTTACAGCTTGATTCTTTCTGTCCTGGGCGAAAACCACTTCTGACCTCTCTTTATCCTTTCTATAGTTAGCAGCTGAATCCTATTACAATTATCTTGAAGTGTCCTCTCAAAGGCTGTAGGGGAAAGACTTGGAGCTCACTTGACTAACGCATGACAAAGGTTGTATATAAAATAATTGTAGATTGTCTTTGAACACTATTCTAATAGTTGAATCATAAAAAAGTAATTTTATGTTGAGCTACGTTTTAAGAAACATTAACTGTGGAAACAACTAGGAAGAGGGAAAACAATTAAATACCATCTGTCATTTCATTCAGCCAGTCTCTCATCAGTTTGTGCTTTCTGCAATACATCCAGCGACAAAATGTAATTTACTTTCCTAGGAAAACTCTCAGTTTAAAGCAGTTTGTTTAATTTAAAAATCACAGTCAAATCACTGTTACATCATTAAAGATTTCTATTTTGAGAGCAGAGACAGGACACATTACAGTACGGTGTGTAGAGTACAGTGTGCACATGTTAAATGTAATGTGCATTGATAAATAATCTTATTTTATTACTACATTTTGTTGGACCATTTTAGCAAGAACCCCTCTCCCTTCCCTGTATTGATGTAGATGATGTCGATGAAGATGTTCAAATTTTATTTGGATAAAATTATCACTGAAAAAAAAGTATTTTTACAATAGGAAATATTGGCAACTACCCCAGTTATTTGTCTTTAAATAACCACACTTTTTGTTGAGTTTATTGTTGAGTAGGCAAAACAAAATTTTTTTGGCCCTCAAGTCTTTTTGACAATTTTGGCCCATGTGACAAAACATTTAGACAGCCCTGCCGTAAATGTTTAATGCGTGAACCAGTTCTTTAATGAAACCTGAGTTTAATATCTGCACCTTGCTATTTTTATCCTGTAAGCAAAACATTCTATACTCTTGTGCTTCAATTGATGTGTATCCAATAAATTTTCATTTTAAGTATTTTCATGTTATTATGGAGATACTTAGTTGAACAAATGCCCGAGCTTCTCGTTTGGAACAGCTGAGTCTCATAAAACACGATTGATCATGATAATGAGTCTGAATCTGCTTGTCTTGGCTCAAATATTTCTGAATAAATAGAATATTGACTGCAATAAACCATGAAAATGTCATCAAAATAATTGTAGTTACTTTATAATAAGAGCAAAACACTAAATCTGTTTGACATTATTCATAGTATCTGATTTGTGATCATTATTTGTGTGTTAATTCAACTACCTTTGAGATCTAATTCATACCTGACAGTCTGATCTACTGTCCACTGGCTGTGAAGCCTGTGTAGCACAAATTTCATTATAGTTGTCATAGAACCATCAGGGTGTACTTAGGGTCTTTGTTGATGTTCTCATGGAGACCAGAATTCACATCATCATGGACAGTCATGCTTCTAGTCAGATGGTGGCGTATATATTTAACATAGAAAATGATGAGTAACATCAAAGAAAAACAACAATGATGCTTGTTTAGAAAAAAATAACTTAATACAGGAAACATCTGGTGTCACATCTCTTAGTGACACCATGAATGCAGACACAAATTAATATTCTGGTGAGAAATGATCATTCTTGACTTTAATTTTAAAGAGTGATCATCACCAATTAGTACCTATTATTTCGGTACAATGCGTTGGGTACAATTTGGATCACAATCAGTCAAACCTATGCGTCCCACCAATATTAATTCTGTTGGGAGGATATCTGAATTTGAATTACTCTGTGTCTGAAATACAGCTTATAATTTCATTTGGCATATGTCTGCTATATTTTAATGTCAGTCTGCACAAATTGAGTAGGAGGGAAAAGGCCAGACTAACATGTCCTGTGTCTTCTCCCGAGTCTCCTCCCAGTGGGACGTGCCTGGATCACCTCACGAGGGAGGCGTCCAGGAGGCATCCTAACCAAATGCCTGAGCCTCCTCAACTGGCTCCTCTTGACATGGAGCAGCAGTGGCTCTACACTAAGTCCTTCCTGGGTGACCAAGCTTCTCACCTTATTACTAAGAGAGAGCCCGGACACCCTGTGGAGAAAACTCATTTTGACTGCTTGTATCTGTGATTTTGTTCTGTCACTATCCAGACCATAGAGGGGGACAGGAATGTGCCCGCATTATTGCTCTTATTACATGGCATAAGAGGAGACAGCTGCCAGCACTGCAATGCCAGAGTGTTAACTATCGTGGTTTCTCAGATGAACGTTCAGACTCCATCTCAGATCACTCACCTACCGGAGTCAGACCCACAGATCTCCAGCAGTTCCCTGGACAAATCTAATCAATCTGGCAGCCTTTAATTTTCCATCACCTTGTTCGTGCAGAACTGAGTTCAAAACTGCTCTGTCTTCTTCTGCGCTCCCAACCATCAAATCAAACAAATCATCTGTCAAGATGTCATCCAGCCCTCAGAGATACAAGGATCACATTAGGATTAATCTTCAACCACACGCTCAATCCCACTCACCTCTTCCTGGCGGATACTATGCTCCTCATCAGCAATATCTGGTTCATCTCCATTTCTCCAACCTACCTCTGACTGTCTGCCCTCACAGTGCGCTGTCTGTCCTGGTTCCCTGGTTACTTATCCACCCAAGAACTTCATCATTGAACATTTCATACATTTTATATTTTGTAATAAACTTTTTAAAACTGATTTGTTGGTGTGGGTCAAAAATATTTCCAAAACCCTGACATTATACTACTTGAAATTAATTTGATGTTTTATAAGATACTTATACTGGAATGCTAGGAAAACTGACACTAAAAAACAGAACTCAAATACTTGAAAAGTTTTATTACATAAAAGTATTTCATTAGAATTCAACTAAGGAAACAAAGACAATAGACATCCATCGCTGTTAGTTCACGAAAAGGAATGCCACATCTATTATTACGATACCAGGTTTGCTCAAACATAAAAAAAATCTACAACTTGTCTTAAATGTAACTATAAAATGATGCATCTTAAAAAGCCATCTAACATTCTTCATTGCTGTGTTTCTCTTACAGGTCCTGGCCATGGTCTCCATCCTGTTTATTATCATCTCCACCATCTCATTATCTCTCAACACTCTGCCAGAGCTTCAGGTTGTTGATGAGTTTGGCCAGTTCAATGATAACCCCAATCTAGCCCATGTAGAAGCAGTGTGCATTGCCTGGTTCACTATGGAGTACCTGCTTCGGCTGCTGTCAGCACCTAATAAATGGAACTTCATCAAAGCACCACTGAATATCATAGATTTGCTGGCTATATTGCCTTATTATGTGACCCTCTGCCTAACTGAATCTAACAAGAGTGTGTTGCAGTTCCAGAATGTGCGCCGTGTTGTCCAGATTTTCCGTATTATGAGGATCTTAAGAATCCTTAAACTGGCTAGGCATTCAACAGGACTCCAGTCCTTGGGTTTCACATTGCGAAGAAGCTATAATGAGCTGGGTTTGCTGATTCTTTTCTTGGCTATGGGCATTATGATCTTCTCTAGCTTAGTGTTCTTTGCTGAGAAGGATGAGGATGCAACTAAATTCACAAGCATCCCTGCTTCCTTTTGGTGGGCCACTATTACAATGACAACTGTTGGATATGGAGACATCTATCCACAAACCCTGCTTGGCAAAATTGTAGGAGGGCTTTGCTGTATAGCAGGTGTGCTAGTCATTGCTCTTCCCATCCCCATAATTGTCAACAACTTCTCCGAGTTCTACCGAGAACAGAAGAGGCAAGAAAAGGCTATTAAGAGAAGAGAAGCTCTTGAAAGAGCCAAAAGAAGTGGAAGCATTGTTTCGATTAATTTGAAAGATGCATTTGCCCGTAGTATGGAACTCACAGATGTGCTGGTAGAAAAAAAAGAGGAAAGCAAATGTCCAGTAGACAACCACCTGTCCCCGAGTCGTTGGAGCTACCACAAACATTACTCCAATACTGATGTCAGTAGCCCACCAAAGTCCCAGCCGTACCAAGAGGTTACACAGTGGGCTTCCCCTGGAGCAGGAAAACCACAGTTGAATAAAACTTCTCCTCGACACCTTATTGCAAAGCAACTTGACAGTCCTTACAACAAGACAGGAACCACCCAGGACCAGCAAGACAAACGTATAGAGGAGCCGATAAACATGGATATTTTGACCTCTAGTCAAACCCAACCAGCTTCACCTAAAGTCGGCAATAGGGAGAAACTTGTTGCTGTGGTTGATTCTTCAGCTGAAAAAGAAGAAAAAAGTTCTCTGTTACCAAGTGTAGAGGGAGGTCATTGTAGTCTAAGGCACTCTATCCCCCCTCCCTTAGATTTAAGTCAAATCAGCACAATGGAAGCATGTCAACGCCTAGACAGTGACCAACCAATGACAATAATCAAAGAGGGTTTGTATGAATTTGTGTCCACTCCCCAAAGACCAACAACTGAAGAAAAACCATTAGTACCACAGAGAGTGAAAGATTATAGCAGTCCTCAAACAATTACAACTCTAAATGTGGACTTCATTGGATCGGAAGGTGATGTTCTTACAGCAATTATGACACCATTAGCAACCAAAGACTCCACTAGCTCACCCAAGGTTGATCGTTCTGAAGATGTGTTTTCTGTGTTCTCTACTTCTCCCAGTTCTGCTACACCTGACATAACATCTGTGCTAACAATACCACAGTCTCCATCCCTGTCACAGGAGTCTGCCCGCCCTGTTGGGGAGAGTTCCATAATCAGGAGCTTAGAAGGTGAAGGGCAGCACACAAGCTTAAGCCAACAGGGGAGGAATCACATGGAAAGGGCTGCTAGTGGCTCTAGCTCAGCTAAAGCAAGCCCACTCAACTGCACACATGAGCTAGTGACTATGAGAGAGACAGATGGAGGAGGAGACACAGAGGGGAAAGGACAGGGTGGGGAAAAACAAGAAAATCACATTGCTTTGGATGGAAGTTTGACACCACCCTGTGAAACAAGTATGTGAGCTCAAGGATAAGGATAGATTGAAAACAGAGATAGAAAAAACAAATGAAAAAAAGAACAAAAGCTTGTGGAATGGATGGTCATGACTTTGTTAAGAGTGATGGATGGTTACCTGACTGAGACCTACTCCATGTTCAAAAGGACACTGAACGCACAAATTGTGGAAGCACAAAAATAGATGTTATTTAAAGAAAGAAAAAAGAAACTTCTGTCAATTTTAATGAGCACCAATTTTGTTTGTTCTAATTGTTTGAACACAAACCTGTACAATGACATGACTGAGAACAAAAAATGACAAACAGCTAATTTTGTAAGACTCAGAAGAAAGCAAAACAACGCCTTGAGTAAATGAAAATATTTGTGAGTGTCATGATTTTTTTTGTTTGAATGCAATTTTGTCTGTTTGGAAAAAGAGAGTGTAATTTCCCTCTTGTTTTGTACTCTGCAGTTTTTGCTTAGAATGGGCAACAGGTAACAGTAAAAGCAGCATGACATTTTAGTTTTTGAATTTGTCAAAGCAACTTTAACACAGATTCAACAAATGCAGAAAAACATTCATCACCTAATATACTCCATGGTTGATCTTCCCATCTGTTGGTGAGTGAATTAAAGACGTAAGCATCTGAACAATACAGTACATGGGGGTGGGGTTGATGACCTTTGTTCTGTTTTATGAATATTTAAATTTTTGTAACGTTTTCTATCTTTCTTGTTTTGTATATTCCTGTACCGACAGAGAACTGAATCTTTATGATAAAATAAGTAAAAGGAGCTGTAATCACTCCTGTATTCATCACTGTATGCACACTTTTCAAATTGGAATATTTGAAAATTTCTGACAGGCAGCATTTCTTTCCAGCAACCCTGGAAATGAAAAATATAACAAATCTACAGTCATTTTCAATAAATCAGAATATGTGTTACAATGGGGTTTGTTTGTCAGATTAAAATAACCTTTCAAAAATAACAACTTTAAAGCAGATATTAAGCATACTTTTTATTAAGCCCAAATTCTGTATTGTTTTTTTATTACCCTATATTCTAATTTTAAATTTCATGTTTTCTTTACATGTAAGCAGAAAATCATCATGATTAACATAAATAAAGGCTTGAAAACAGTGTGTAATGTGTTTCACCTGGTGAACTGAGTTACTAAAGTAAATACAATTCTTATTTATTGAATATGACTCTATTGAGAAAGATTTATACTGTTATTGTTGTACGGATTGTGTAATCAACCTTGGCTCTTGTCTTTTAGTTATTTCACTCGTGTCTGTAATAAAATCCCAGACTGCACATCCAACTTCAGATTTGGACATGCATCTCAAGAAACAGTCCAACCAGTGGAACTAAAGCTTTACTGTTGCAGTTTTTTTCCTACCTCTGCCACACAAGGAGGTAGGATGAAATAAATTCCTCCCTCTGCCTGCAGAATTTCTTCTGCAGGCAGAGGGACACACAGAAGCCTATATGTAAATTGAGTTATGCTTAACTATTTACATACAGGTTTCTGTGTGTCTTTTTGAATACTGCATTCCACTTTCTGCTGTTCTTATCTGTGGTTTCATTACAGACATCCTCTACTTCCTTTAAAACAACTTATTTGATTTATTGTTTGACAAAACTCTTCTCTGAGTTGCTGTCATACCCAACCAGTTCTTACTTTGAACTTTTTCACCTGTAACTAAAGCTTATGAAGTGTAAAACTTGAGGGTGCCCAGATACTGTGATTCTCCTTTGTAGAATAATCCACAGACACAATTGAGCTCTTTCTCAGTGTAGAACATTTCATTTTTTTTATGCTTCACCGAACCCCCCAAAACTTCTTCTCAATCCTTTTTCCCCATCTGGGGGAACCCTTCACAGTAAAACATCACCCTTCAAAATAAAACATTTCCCAAACATTTTACATTTTCATTATTCCAATTTTCACTCTTACACTACTTCCCCCTTACAACAAAAAAAGTGTCCCCACTTCAAACATAGCAAATGAAATGGGCTGATTTAGTCCAACAAGAAAACAGCCATTTTCATAAACCAGAATCATACTATTATATGGTACAGCAATGAACTATTATCACGGGGGACCTTTCACAGTAAAACATCACCCTTCAAAAGAAAACATTTCCAAAACATTTTACATTTTCATTACTCCAATTTTCACTCTTACAGAAGCATGTAATGATTATGAAATGGTCTCTCACTCTCTGAGGCTGCAATACTTCACAGGGCTGAGTAACCTTATGCAAATGAAACATGCAAATGCTTTCATACACAAACTAATGTCAGCATGCCCATTTTTATAAGCATTTCATAGAGACTGAAAATCCCTTTTTACCATGCTCCCTAACTGGGATGAGGCAAAGCCTGGCTTCACTCCCCACCTTCAAATGGAATTGTTTTGAATCTTTATTGCATGTTTTAGCTGCAGTTTTAAACTCAAACTTGTCATGTACAATAAACAATTGTTTCCTGGTATTTCAATATAAAGTGGTTTGATGGAATTGTTTTCAAATCTCCTGGCCTTGCAATGGGCTGCATGGTGATGCTGTTGTTGAAACTTTTTTCTTGCAGCAAGAAGATTGTGGTTTTAAATCCCAGCCTGCGTCTTTCTGCATGTTCCTTCTGTGCTTGCACAGGTTTCCCTCGGGTACTCCTGCTTTCACACACGGTCCAAAAATATGCCTTTTGTTTCTTTTTGTCTTTATGAGTGCCTGGTTTTTTGTTCTGTAATAGACTGGTGACCTTTACAGGGAATTGGGTTTATTTGACTCTTAGGATCTGATAGCAACTGCGCTATGCTTCAAAAATATTGCATATGATCATGGTTATTAGAAAACCTGGATTCAAAAGAAGATCAAATAGAAATAAATAACCACGAGTTTCAGAGAAAATTCTAAGAAAAATATTCTGAATCATTTGAAGAATAACACGACTTAAACTTTTCTATGAGGTTTGTTAAAACAGTGCCCTCTACAGGCTTTCTTCGGTACACAAAGTGGTGTGAGCCACAGAAGCAGAAACAATAATTATTCTAATTAATTCTGGGTTTTCACTTCTAGTAATTCAGTTTAAATTTAATGGACTAGTCAGAAGGTAAAATGTAAATTAGTAAAGTCCAGTGACTTCCAACTCACTTCATATATGTATGTTACATTTTTTGTTCAAAATAATTAGTTCAATTTTTATAAAATAAACATTGTACTCTGTGAAGTATATTTAGAACATCGGTGCCTTCACATAAATGAATTTATGAGAAGGTGAAAAATATAATTTAGAATTTATAAGGATTGCATTTTATTAATTCTAACTTCATACTTGTACTCACAGAATTTCTCAAATAACATTGTTAATTCTTTTACTGCTCTGTTGTCCAACATAATTCAGTAAACTAAAAAGTGCCCACAATAGCCGAGGTCCAAGTACTGTCATTCACAATATCATTTTGTAGTTTGCCTCTTTTTTAGAGAACATATACACTTGAGCTCTGTTTGTTAAAAAGCTTAGCTTGGTTTATTTGTGTCTCTTAGTGATAAAAAATTTAATGTAACATGGTATTAACCCATTTAATCCCACCGGCAACAAATGTTGCAATACATTTTTTCTTATTTATGGAAGCTCTAGAAGAACTGTTTTTAGCAGCTAATTGAAGTTTTAAAATCAAACAATAGTGTGTCTACTCTATATCAATTTCATGTATATAGTGTGAAAGGTCACATGACCAGACCTCTATACTTCCTGCCTGTGGTAAATGTCTGTCATAAACCTGTCCAAGAGGAAGTCTGTAAAATACTTTAATAAACAAATATGAATAAAATATTTTGAACATATGTTCTTTCAAGTGTTTTCTACTGATATGTAAAGAAAATTGTATCACTTCATTCATATTTTGATCATAAGAAGAGTGAATGTAAACATGGCAACAATTGTTGCCGCTAGCATAATACATATAGACAGCACAATGCTGTCTGTCAATGGTTTGCTGTTTATTCTATATGCCTTGCTATTACCATACAGCTTAAAACTATCAGATATTTTAGATCTTCTAGACCTGAAGGAACCTCAAAATGATGTATTCTTCATCCGACAGTTGAAAACCCCCCCTCTTTCAGCCTCCCAACAGGCGATCCTTTACACAAAGTCTGGCCTATGCACTGAATGACGACTACGAGATGATGCCTCTCCTGAAATTAGTTTAGGACAAGGCAAAGGTCTTGTTCTTGGTCTGGTGGAACAGGGGGAATGTCCTCTCAGATGCAGATTTGTTCATACTAACATTTTTACCTGATTTTGCCTCTTTGAAGAAATAACTAAATGAGGTCAAAGGTCACTTGGCACATTGAGACTATGACATCTGCTGGATGTGGCATTGAATCTTTATGTATCTAAAATATTTCTGAACACTCTTGTAACCATTCTTTGTTATAATTGGTTATGCATGTCATGATTTTTCTTATTTTTGTATGTGTATAAATGGGCCATATTTGTGTAATTCAGACTATGCTGTTTCCCACCGGCAACAATTGTTGCCGAGTATAAAACCTAAAATTTCACTAACATAACCAACATAAAAAGTTTCATAAATATCATGTGTTAGGAAGGTCCAAGAATTGAAACGCATGCATTTATTTTGCAGGAAAAAATTTGGGATTAAACAAAATCCCAACAAAAGATAAACTCCAGATTCATAAAATGTACCTAGATTAATTTTAGAGATTGTAAAAATTAGGTTGCTAAAACTAAAATGATTTGTCCTCCAGGGTTACATAGCCTATAAGCTATTGACTTGAGAATCAAACATATGGGGAAAAAAATCCTCTGCTTCAGCACACATAAGATAGTGTGTGAATCTGGAAGATAACTTATTTTTGTCTTTCCTGAACACCATGGGAACAAATTCCGTTCCACAGTTTGTGTTAGTATGAGTTATTCTTCGCACAGTAGCACACCAGAGGGCAAATAAAAAACCAGGCACTGAAAACCTTGAACTATCCTCACTGCTTGAATTCCGTTGTTGTACTCTTATCATTCCACTGTTTTTCCATCTGCTTTTTATGTTCATAAAATGACTACAAGATGCCAGTGAGTTAGTTTATGTAAATAAGTAAATGTTGCTCATAATGACTTTTGATTCTGTTACAAAATGACAGAAAAATAAATGTGTTCATTCAAACATTGTCTTTCTAGGATGTCTTTTTTTGCTGCGCCTCAAAAACAGGGAAATTAAATCAGCAATGAGGCAATGAATCACAAATCAGCCATCCTAAGTTAAGCATCTAAAATAATATTTTTTAAATGACTTCCAAATAACATGACATTTGTAGACCTCAAACACAAACCAATTTCCAAGAAAGTGTGTATGTGGACAGACTAGACATATTAAGACAAAAGTCTTCACCAGGCCCTTCATGTATAAAGCGTGCGTATGCACAAAAACTGTGCAATGCCATATTTTACGAACAAATCGGCATGTATATAAATTAATTTTGCGTCAAAGTTTGCTACACACACTTTTTCCCTGGTGTGAAAATGTGCGAAAGCCATGCACACTTTTTCTGTGAACAATATCAAACTACAAAGCGTCAAAACTCACCTAAATACACTGAAATCTGACTACATTCAGTGTTATTTAGACCAAGAAGCATCCAATGATTTATTATTATTTTAAGATTTTATTGCTGAAACGTAAACGATGAAACTGAGCCGCATTTATCCTCAGACTATAACCTAACATGAACACCATCCATCCATCCATCCATCCATCCATCCATCCATCCATTTTCTTCAGCTTTTCCGGAGTCGGGTCATGGGGTCAGCAGCCAAAGAAGGGAGGTCCAGACTTCCCTCTCTCCAGCCACTTTTTCCAGCTTCTCCCGGGGAATCCCAAGGCATTCCCAGGCCAGCCGAGCAACATAGTCCCTCCAGCGTGTCCTGGGTTCCCAGGGGCCTCCTCCCGGTGGGACGTGCCCGGGACACCTCACTAGGGAGGCGTCCAGGAGGCATCTTTACCAGATGCCCGAGCCTCAACTGGCTCCTCTTGACGTGGAGGAGCAGCGGCTCTACTCTGAGTCCCTCCTGGATGACCGAGCTTCTCACCCTATCTCTAAGGGAGAGCCCAGCCACCCTGAGGAAGAAACCCATTTCGGCCGCTTGTATCCGTGATCTCGTTCTTTCAGTCATGACCCAAAGCTCATGAACACAGATGAGGGTGGGAACGTAGATCGACCGATAAATCGAGAGCTTCACTTTTTGACTCAGTTCTCTCTTCACCACAACGGACTGATACAGCGCCCGCTTCACGGCAGACGCTGCCCCAATCCGCCTGTCGATCTCCCGCTCTCTTCTTCCCTCATTCGTGAACAAGATCCCAAGATACTTAAACTCCTCCACTTGGAGCAGGACACCCCCACGACCCGAAGAAGGCACTCTACCCTTTTCTGGCTCAAGACCATGGCCTCAGATTTGGAGGCACTGATCCTTATCCCGGCCGCTTCACACTCGGCTGTGAGCTGCTCCAGCGAGAGCTGCAGATCACAACTTGATGAAACCAATAGGACCACATCATCCGCAAAAAGCAGAGACGCGATCCTAAGGCCACCAAACGGATCCCCTCAACACCTTGGCTGCGCCTAGATATTCTATCCATAAAAGTAATAAACAGAATCAGTGACAAAGGCCAGCCTTGGCGGAGTCCAACTCTCACCGGAAACAAATCTACAAAACAAATATAGACAAGTAGGGCGAACTCCCATGCACCCTCCAGGACCCTGCTGAGGGTGTAGAGATGGTCCAGTGTTCCACGACCAGGACAAAAACCACACTGCTCTTCCTGAATCCGAGGTTCGACTATCCGATGGACCCTTCTCTCCAGGACCCCTGAATAGACCTTACCAGTTAGGCTTAAGAGTGTGACCCCCCTGTAATTGGAGCACACCCTCCGGTCCCCCTTTTGAACATGGGGACCACCACCCCAGTCTGCCAAACCAGGGGAAATGCCTCCGAAGTCCATGCGATATTGCAGAGTCACGTCAGCCAACACAACCCTGCAACATCCAGATCCTTAAGAAACTCTGGGCGGATATCATCCACCCCCGGGGCTCTGCCACCGAGGAGCTCTTTAACCACCTCTGCATCCTCGTCCCTAGAGATTGGAGAGCCCGACCCAAAGTCCCCAGGCTCAGCTTCCTCAATGGAAGGCATGTTGGTGGGATTGAGGAGGTCTTTGAAGTATTCTGCCCACCGGCCCACAACGTCCCGGTCAAGGTCAGCAGCAAACTATCCCCACTATAAACAGTGTTGGTGCTATACTAATTCTCTCTCCTGAGATGCCGGATGGTGGACCAGAATCACCTCGAAGCCGTACAGAAGTCTTTCTCCATGCCCTCTCCAAACTCCTCCCATGCCCGAGTTTTTGCCTTAGCGACCACCCGAGCCGCATGTCGCTTCGCCTGCCGGTACCCATCAGCTGCTTCTGGAGTCCCACAGGCAAAAAAGGTCCGATAGGACTCCTTCTTCAGCCTGACAGCATCCCTCACCGAAGGTGTCCACCAACGGGTTCAAGGGTTGCCGCCGTGACAGGCACCAACAACCTTGCGGCCGCACCTCCAATAAGCTGCCTCAGCAATGGTCCACTCAGACTCAATGTCCTCCACCTCCCCCGGAATGTGTTAGAAGTTCTTCCAGAGATAGGAGTTAAAGCTCCGTCTCACAGGGGACTCCGCCAGACGTTCCCAGCAGACCCTCACTACACGTTTGGGCCTGCCAGGTCTGACTGGCATCCTCCCCCACCACCGAAGCCAACTCACCACCAGGTAGTGGTCAGTGGACAGCTCCACACCTCTCTTCACCCGAGTGTCCAAGACATACGGCTGCAGATCCAATGATAAGGTGACAAAGTCGATCATCGAACTGCAGCCTAGGGTGTTCTGGTGTCAAGTGCACATATGAACACCCTTATGCCTGAACATGGCGTTCGCTATGGACACTCCGTGACGAGCACAGAAGTCCAACAACAGAACACCACTCGAGTTCAGATCGGGGGGGCCGTTCCTCCCAACCACGCCCCCCCAGGTCTCACTGTCATTGCCCATGTAAGCGTTGAAATTCCCCAGCAGAACAAGGGAGTCCCCAGGAGGGGCACTCTCCAGTACCCCCTCTAAGGACTCCAAGAAGGGTGGGGGTAATCTGAACTGTTGTTCAGCCTGTAAGCACAAACAACGGTCAGAATCCAACCCCCCACCCATAGGCGGAGGGAGGCTACCCTCTCGTTCCTGGTGAAGTTCTTCCTATGGGCTCACCACGAACACAAAAAAAAAGAAAATAAAAATAAAAGGATGTGAAAACTTTCCTTGAATGTTAATAGTACATTTCCCCAGTTTTGGTCTCATAAAGATGTAACGCATTGGTCTGAATGCATGGGTAATTTAATTCTCACTAAAAAAGAAAACATGGTTGGATCAGCAGATTAACTCCAAACAGGTTTGATTACTTTTAAGGTGATCAAGGTGTGTAGACAATCCAATAGAAGGATTCAGAGGGAGTGTGTGTTCAGAGATCATATTGATCTGCTGGGAAATGTTGATGATGGTTTATTGGTGTTTAGATTTCCAGGACTGAGCATCCTGGAGCTCCGAGCAGAACTTAAAGAAGGAGCCATGAGGTACCGGTACCGGTGGAACTTCAGTCATCTTTCAGTCGAGCCGCCCGCTTTGTGAATGAGCCTTTATGGAGAGAAAGAATCTCTATTCTGTAAATGTACGACTTCTGCACATGATTCTACTATTTAGAATAAACGTCCACATTCCCACTAAATGGACTCTCTGACTCTCTGTCTGTCTTTAAATCCTGGCTGAACGCTCTGCTGCACGATCTCTTTGTTTTTTTCATTTGGATTTTTTATTTCTTAAAATGTATTATTTTTGTTTTTGTGAGGTGACCTTATGAGCCCTGAAAGCACATTTTAGATAAAATATAAATACTCTTACTGCTACAAACAAGGATGTTGCCATGGTTGCTGTTTCACGTGGTGGCGACTGGGCGGACATTAGCATCTAAATTTGACCGTACGCCAAGTTTTGGTTTGAAAACTGCACACTCTTTTATAAATGAGGCTCCTAGAGCATTTCAGAAATGATTTTTCCTGACTGCTGATTTGAAACCAGCTTATGCCACAAGGGGGCATTGTGTATTTGTCAACAGACAACTACATTTCCGCTTTGCTCTATGGAGCGCGCATTATCGTGCAGACATCACCATTTCTTTTCTTTACAGGATAAAAAGTGACATATCCTGACCGGGGTGGAGCTCTGGGCCACAGCCCATAAAGCAAGGCTGCGCAAAGGCTTGTAGAAAAACAATAAAAATAACAATAGTAAGGAAATGAAAGAACAAAAAAAAAAAGCAAAATAAAAAATTTTCATCTGATTAATCACAGGATTGCTGTGAATTAGTCATGCATAATTAATTGTTTTTAAGAAATGAAATGAGCTGATAAATGAGTTATAAATATTTTTATTTGGGCTGCCAAATGATGAAAATAGGATTCAACAGTACGAGGCTAAACATGGTGACATTTTTTATGTTTTTGATGCTTTTGTGTTTATCACTGCTCATGTTTTTATTTGTTTATAGCAGTTGAGTGTTGCTTTAGTCATGAAGTCATATGTAAAATGATATTTCTCTATGCTGTGTTGTCAACAGCAGTAAAATGATTTTGAGGTTCTCCCTGGGGTCTGAGTGCCTGCTGTGCTGCAGCACCAGAGAAGCACAGAGTGGGAAGAGAGAAGGAGGACAGGAGTGAGATAAACTTTGTAAGAAACAGGAGATTAGCCCCTGTAGAAACAGTTGAAACAGAGATAGAAATTACAAACTGATGATATCCAAAAAGTTTGGGAATCTGTTCAATTAATTGCTAAAAAGATTAAAGAATGTGAATTAATGCAGGATTAACAAGTTAATTTTGTGAAAGTGACAAGAGATCAGGGTATCCAGGTTCACACAAAGAAAAAAAAATTAAGATATAGAATAAGGAACTAAATTAACCATAATATATTGTCAGTAAGAACAAGATTATTATATAAAACATTGTGCTTAAATCAGAAACAAATCAGACATATAACTTCAATAACAACAGACTTTTTGTTCAAGGAACTCAAAACATTAAGCTAAATAATGAACATTAATTTATTTAAAAGGTAGTCCTTTACACAACTGGTATTCATTTTCTGTGTACAATTAAATGTTTTCAAATTAAATATGAAGAAACTTCACAGAGATGTCTTCAATGTTTTAATATCTCCATTTAAATCATCTTCTAACTGACAGCTCTCTCACTCTTGCTTTTTGGAGCGTCCCCTGAACGTGTCCATAAGATTAAAGGCTCCCAGGTACTGACCCAGCAGAATGCCCTGCTTCATGGGCAGGATGCTGTTAAGAGAAATACAAAGAAATTATTAGAGTGCTGAAAGATTGTGGATGTTAAAGCACTGGATTCAATTCCCCACAATACACAGAGTCAAGAAAAAGTATTTCATCCCTTACAGATTTCTTCAAATTTTACGTTTTGGTTACAAATGCTTCAGATGGCAAAACAAATTTCAATATCTGAAAGATTTCCTGAGAAATCGAAAGATAGTTTTCAGTTGATGATTGCTTTTTTTTGTTCTAGATGAAAAAAGCTATCCAAACCAACTTGGTGCTCTGTGAAAACATAACTGCCACTGTTAATTACATTGTAAATATAGTGATTACATTTTTTATTTAAAGTCAAAAGTCAAACATATCTCCAATTAGTGGCAAATCTATAGAACCAGGAATCTGTTAAACAAAACCTGCAAGTCAAAAAAACCCCTAAAAAATCTTAAAAAGCAGATTTTTAAGATTACTGTTAAAAACCTTAATTTCTTAGGTTTTTAACAGAAATCTTAAAAATCTAAGAAATTAAGTCAATGAAATCAGTTAGTACGAAAACCTATCCAGTGAACTGACCTCCCAGTCCCTGAATGAGGACTCACCCAGGAGATAACTAAGTGTGTTTTCACAGCTGATAGTCTGGTAGGCTCAGCTCAATTGGGGACCAAAATTGCAACATTTGTTACATGTTCTGCTTGTGCAGTTTGCATCCTTGCTGAACTGCATCAAATAACCAAACCGTTTGAGTAGCACATTTCAGAAACAACGCAGTCCAAAGTGCTTTATATCATAAAAACACAAAAATACAAAGTATAATAATTAAGGCATTACAATTTGTCAAGTACCATCATTACACATCAGAATGTTTATTGTTTCGTTGATAATGTTTCAAAAGTAACTCTAAACAGGTGGGGTTTTAGTGTAGATTAAAAGCATTACAACACAACAAAACAGCTGTTTTGCAATTTTCTGGAAGTTTGTTCCAGATTTGAGGCTTTATAGAGGCTGAATGCTGCGTCTCCACGTTTGGTTCTGGGTCTGAGGATGCAGGTTGATACAACAGGCGCCTCATGTATAAAGCATACATAGGCACAAAAAAATGTAAATGCCATATTTTACGCAAAAGTCAGAATGTATAAAATTGAACATGGCATGAAAACTTTTCACCTGCTGTGTAAATGTGCAGCAGCCACACAAACTTTTTCTGTGGACAATAAACTACAAAGCGTCAAAACTCTAAATATAAATATACTGAAACCTGACTCCATTCACTGATATTTCAACAAAGAAGCATCAAACCCAATGTTTTTTCATGCTTTTAATCTTTTATTGTTTAAATGTAAACAATATAAACACATACGTAAACACATAATTTCTTTATTTAGAATAAATGTCCACACTTCTCACTCTCTGGGATGCTGTCTTTCTTTAAATGCTCTGCTGTTCAAGCAGGCATTTCCACTTAGATCTATTTATTTTCTTTTTTTTCTATTTGGAATTTTGTCTTTGAAATGTATAACTTTTATTTTTTAGTGAGGTGACCTCATGTACCCTGAAAGCACCTTTTAAATAAAATATGTAGTTATCATAAATACTAATACTGCTGCAAGCAAGAGCTGTTTCCATGGCTACTAGGACACGTGGTGGCAGCCTTCTGGGTATTTATATTAATTTACATATCTAGTTATGGGTGGTGACAGGGTGAACCAGCTCTATGTCCTGCAAATTGGGATTTATAAAGGAAAAGTGCACAGGTATGTGCTTTCGCACGGCTTTGTACATTTTTTTTTTGTGCCGCACTTTTATAAATTTGTCCGTACGCCAATTTTTTGTGCAAAAGCTGCGCACAGTTTTAAACATGAGGCCACAGATCTTTAATATATTGTGGTGCTAAACCGTTCAGTGATTTATAGACTAACAGTATTTTAAAGTCTATTCTCTGAGCTACAGGGAGCCAGTGTAGGGACTTTAAAAGTGGTGTTATGTGCTCCATCTTCCTGGTTTTAGTGAGAACATCAGCAGCAGCGTTCAGCGTTCTGGATCAGCTGCAGCTGGAGGATTGATTTGTTAGGTAGACCTGGCAGTGAAGATGCTGTTGCAGTAATCAATGTGACTAAAGATAAACGCATGGATGAGTTTCTCTAGATCCTACTGGGACATACGTCCTTTAATCCTGGAGATGTTCTTCAACTGATAGAAGGCTGACTTTGTAACTGACCTTATGTGATTCTGAAGGTTCAGGTCAGAGTTCATTACTACACCCAGATTTCAGGCCTGATCTTTTGTTTCCAGCTGTAATAACTAAAGATGTGTGCCATCTCTAGATTGTTCCTCTTTAGGTGCAAAGATAACTTCAGTTTAGTTCAACTGGAGAAAGTTATGGCACATCCACATACGAAGAACCACTGAAGAAAACACTGAGTGCTGAACAAGGTAGTTACCTTGTTCATGAAAAAAGCTAAGTGGCATGATATTTTAGCAGTAGAAGGATTTCTCTTGGTCTTTAAAAAAAGAAAGATTTGACATCTGAGTTTGATTGCGCATTCACACCTCCCCAAATGAACCGGATTTCTAGGCAAACAAAATGGAGTTGGATTAAAGTGGACTAAACACTTTATTTAGAGTAAATTCACCCTAAATAATCCAGGATAACATCAAAAACTCTGCAGGCCTCACTACTTCATATGATATTCTTGCCCTGACAATGAGAAAGAGACTGGAAAAAAATATTATGTATGGGAATGTTACAATTACCAATTACCAATTGTGAGACCAGTCTCACAATTACCAATAAATATCTTAATGACCCTCAAGCCATTTAGGAAAATATTTTGTGCATTGACTAAACAAAAGTGACGTTCTTTAGAAGATGTGTATGTAGACAAACAGAAGAAACTGAATAAACCAGAAGGATCTTTATAAATACATTTATATATCCTCCATGAAAGGATTGCAGCAAGAAGCTCCAGATTAACCTGAGTAGGTATTGTATGTAACCACATCAGAGAGCAGCAGTAATTTAAAAATAAAGAAAAAAAAAAGTAAACCTTATGATCTCAAAAACAGACATGGTATAAAAAGGAAAATACAGGTTTGAATGTCCCAAACTATGGGGAAATTGAACCGTTTATCCTGTGTGCCTAACTTTAGTTTTTTTACTGGCTAATGTGAAAACATAGTTTGTACTAGGTTATGATTAGGGTTTTTTGTACACAGACAGATACACCACATGTCCAATGTGATGTTTCAGGGCAAAAACCAATTGGCAGTTTGTTAGGATTCACACAAGCTATTTTTATTTGAAAAAGGTTCTACAAATAGCATTTGTAGTCAATTATTTGTTATGTTAGAATTATGCTTGTTCCTTCCCAAATCAATGCTTGTTAGCAGCTTTTGAATGACTAATAAACCTCAACAACAATGACCGTATTCAAAGAGTGAGGAAACAAAGGCAAGAGAATACAAAACATTGTTAGAAGCCTAAATACAATAGCTTCCATGTAAAAGAAAAGATGTGACAGTCAAAGTGTTTTCAAGAGACACAAAATCTTTACAATAAGAAATAATCACTTTTCATAGAAATGAGGAAACAAGAGGGAAGTTGCCTGTGCCTTTGAAGTGTTATCCTGGTCACATGTGGGGAAAATCTACTTTTTAACCGATATATTTCATAACCAACATTTAGCAGAGCCTCTTCACCTTTTTTTTTTTTTTTTTTTGTTTTGTTTGTTTGTTTGTTTGGACATGGACAGTCTGGCAGCCTTTTTCTTTAATAATATTAGCCAGAAATTGTATTTGTGTGAACCTGGGAAAATCTTAGACTTTTACCAAAGTACTTTGGTATGTTGGTGCTTCTAACCAGTAGTAAAAACAGAAGAAGGGTGTAACTTAGAGAGGTTGCCTTTTAATCCTACTGCCAAAAACAGATATGGAATTATTACACACAAACACAGATGAATAATTTTGAATCCACCATAACCTAAGGACAAGTCTTTAGGTTGAGGAAACCGATTGACAACCTTAGAAACTCATATACACAAGAAGAAGACTGAACTGTACACTCCCAGGATTTAAACTTAGGAAACTCTTGTAGTGAAAAATTGCTGTGTAAGAGTTTGCTATAAATACCCATTCTAAACATTAAATTCAGGTGTTCCAACCATTCCCGTGGACGCAGGTGTGTAACAACCAGTCTCTAGGCATCAGGGGCACCACCAGCAATCTTGGGCCCCATGACAAAAAATTAAGATTGAACCAGGAGGAGGGTTTTAGTGTTGTTAATCAACTTCATTCACTCACTGCTAAATGTGGAGAAACAAATGAACACAGGAAAACTGTTTATCCGCCATGATTGGTAGCTATGTTAACTAGACTGAGTATTCACAGCTTGAATCTGCATAGCTCTGTGCTATGCTAGTTGCAGCACAGCACAGAGCAAGGGGGAGTCACATGACATTGTGATTGACAGCGCTAAAACCCGCCTCCTGCCTCTGATTGGTTGTTTCTAGATAGCACTGGGAGAAGGCAGAGGAAATAATTTTTTCACAAATTATCTCTCATGTCATACTGTCACAACACAATGACAGTTTCAACAAATATGTAAAAAAATATTTTTTATAAAAGTTACATAATGCAGCTATAATTTCTCTTAGGAGAGGACGGGTCAGGAGGGACGTGGCAACAGATATCTGTAATTTAAACGCAAGCCAAGGTGAAACTGTGTGGACTGGCTGCAGTCCAGACAGGAGGCTGTTTTTTTATCATTTTATAAAGATTGTTTGAATTTCTGTCAGCAACAAATATATTGTTTTTGTTGTGTAATTGTAAAAAGAGCAAAGACATAGAGAAATCCATACAGATTCCCTGGAATGATGCTAACTAGGTTGTCATTGGATACAGAGTTGCTCACTTTTTTCACTGGGACGGGGGTAAAAGGTTCATGTTGGTATTGGGGATTAGAGCTGCTGCTGACCGACTCACCTGTTGTCAAGTGTGGTAAAAGGTACAAGGGACAAGTTAAATATATGAATATCTTGGTATTTCTTTTCCTTAATCCATTAAATGCTATGGAGGCAAACAGTAGTCTGTAGCTAACTATGCTAAATGGTTGATAATCTCACACAGTCTATTCACCTCTCTTGGAGAAAACTGTGTTACAAATAGACACTCTTGTCTTTTTCTCTCTCTTATATCTATGTTTTTGAAAACCTGACTTTATTATTATTATTATTATTATTATTATTATTATTATTATTACCCTAAGCTGCAAGGGAAATGCTGCTTGTAGCTTTATTTTTCTAGATCTGTTTTTTCTTAGACTTTATAGGACTAATTAGAGCAGAATATTTGCTTCTAGTGTAAGAGGGAACAGCATAAACTCACTTCTTCAGAGCAGTGATGAAATACATGCTTTTAGGCAGTAGAAGGTAGACTTGGTCTGTGAGGACAGCATGAATAATCTTCTTGGCTACCTTTTCTGCATTTAGGATTGGCAGGAGTCTTGGCCACCTGTTGACAACAAACAAAGTAAGAGAAAAATAAGATTACAACCAAAATCTAATTCAAGCAAAAAATATTGTTAATATGTAACATTTTATGTAACAACGCTTTCTCAAAATAAAGCAGTGGTAGTCTTTCCTGAAGACTGAACTTTAGTTTTGTTATGCAACATTACAAAATGTTGCATACATGTTTTGGAATGTTTTAAACAAGTAGTTTGAAACAACAAGCAATGTTTTGAACTACTCATTCAATATTTTGAACAAGTAGTACTTATTCAGTTAGAACAAGTACTACTCAAGTGAGAAATTTAGCTGCCTGCTGAAGCCAAAATCCACATCTTCTGCTCAATGATACCTCAGGGGCACCACCAGCAATCTTGGGCCCCATGACAAAAAATTAGATTGAACCAGGAGGAGGGTTTTAGTGTTGTTAATCAACTTCATTCACTCACTGCTAAATGTGGAGAAACAAATGAACACAGGAAAACTGTTTATCCGCCATGATTGGTAGCTATGTTAACTAGACTGAGCATTCACAGCTTGAATCTGCATAGCTCTGTGCTATGCTAGTTGCAGCACAGCACATAGTGAGGGGGAGGCAGGATGAGCAGCGCCACACGAGATTGCGATTGACAGCGCTAAAACCAGCCTCCTGCCTCTGATTGGTTGTTTCTAGATAGCACTGGGAGAAGGCAGAGCACCATTGCTGCAACTAACAGTTAAACACAACTTTCAAACCAGCCTCAGAATCATCCTTAGCCAATCCAAGCTGGGACATACAGGTTTCTATCTCTAATTCCTTTTGTGTTCAAGATTCAAATGTCCCAGTTGTGTGTATTTCCAAGAAAGGGTATGATGCTATGCTGGAAGCTTCTCCACTTCTTAACAGGCTATAGAAAAGATGCCAGATTCACACAAAATTTGCACTACAACCACCTGACAACCATTAACTACAACTTAAAAAAAAAGACTAGGAAAACATTAAATTTGACTATTTTGGATTGGCTGGATAAAATCACTGCAGAGAATTACTTAGCATGGTGATATCAATGAATTTATTCCAAAACCTTTTGGGGAATTCTACTACCATTAGGGCTGGGAATGCATTAAATTTGATTAATCAAATGTGTTACTGTGTTAAAAATTTAAATAATTAAAATAATGCAATTAATCACATTTAAAATTTTATTTATAATTTAGTTTTTACATGTTTGTTCGTTTCTGGTACGCCTGTAAATCTGCCACACAAGTGACCTCCAAAGACAACAGCCATGGATGACAAAGCCATATTCTCTTGACCCACTGGGGGTTTAATTTTTCTTTTAAAAATCTAATAGGATGATGGAAAAGATTATACTGTTCTGTCCAAGTTGTGCTCAAATTACTTGACCTATCACCGAAGCTATTCAAACCTAAAACAACCTCACAATGCTAAACATGCTGAAGCACTACAGACATCCCCAACATTAATGTCCATAATGAATGAATGACTATGAATGACCAAGGAAAGCCCTTTGCTCCAAGTCTCGTCATTAGAGTCAAACACAAACTTACACACTGAGCTTTTTTCTTCTAACTTGCTGGCCAGGAAGAAGAAGATTTATTACAAAACCTTTGAAGTGTTCAATGGAGAACTTCTAGAAAGTGGTCTGTGTACCCCGCATTTCTGCGTTCCCATAGAGATGTGACAAGTCTCTTGACCTGTCTCTCAATTCCTCAGTGAGAAGAATACTTTCCTCAGAGGTTCTTCTGAGAATCTCCAGCTGGGACACCAGCTTCCTCACGCCTGCATTAAAAGAACAAGGTTTTTTCTCCATTTTCCATCAATTTTTGGATTTTTGGGCATTGCTTTGACCCAACTGACGTTTGACTCAAAAAGAGACCCTTCCATTTTCTGGGTTGAATTAGGCATTTCAAACTAATTATAAATTCCCTTTCTGTAGCATGCTTGTTTAATATTTTGCTGATTTTAAGCTGTGTTATTCTTATGTTGTTGCTCTGTCATTTTAAATCTGCCACATGTTAGAGATTGTCTGGTTCCAGAGCAAATTGAATTTATTGGCTCTCACGCTGCTGCTGGCGTTCTCACTAAAACCAGGAAGATGGAGCACATCACCCCAATTCTAAAGTCCTTCCACTGGCTCCCTTTAGCTCAGAGAATGGACTTTAAGATACTTTTTGTAACATAACCACCATATTTGTTTTCTTTTGATTAAATAAATTAAAAAGTATGCTGTTTTTTTNTTTGTTTTCTTTTGATTAAATAAATTAAAAAGTATGCTGTTTTTTTTAGGATGGTTTCAGTCATTTGATTGTTGAAATTTCCTAAGTTTCCACTGTTTAAAACTGATTTTTGGGCAGCATCATGCTGGTTCTAGGTGTGGCTGTGATAACCAAATAAAAAGGTGCGTGGGCACACAGCGGCGCAGTCAGAGAGGGAGACACACACCATCACATCTGTATAGGGGGAGGATTATTGTAATGGATATTTAAAACAAGTAAAAAATTAAAGAAAAGACAAACAGCAGTCAGATTTTGCCCCAGCACCACAGATTGTGCGCTTGGAAACTGGATCGCAGCCTTGCACCCAGGAAACGTTGCCTGGTGCAAGAGAATGCCACCGAGGGGGAAGAAAGACACTCCAGGTGAGATCTGGAATTTATTTTTCTTTTTGCTGATTTTTGGTGGTACCATTATTTTTTCTCATCTTTTTGGGGGGGATTTTGTCATTTTGGATTTTTAATTTTGGAGTGGGACTTTGGACTGAAACGGGGCAAAATTTTCAGGACTTTTTTTTTTTGAAGCTATGGGTCTCTATTGTGGACATTATTTTGATTAACACCAACTGAAATTTTGGGACATTTATTTATTTTATTTTTGTGCTGGCATAGTCTGAGTGATTTAAATATAACGTTATATTATTTTTGAGGGATTTTGTTTACTGATCTGCTATTAGAATAACTATTATTTTTAGTACTATATTTCTTTGAAAAAATCTATTGTTAGTAATCAACAAATTCCATATTAAGTGGTTGAATATATATTCTCTTATTAACTAAATTTGTGTAACATATTAACCTGATACCTGAGAAAGAACCCCCTTGATGAAATTGTGAATTCTGCTTTAAGTCAAGCTGAATTGTAGTTTATAAATCACTGGGCAGATTAGCACCACAATACATTTAAGATCTGCTGTTGTTGATCTGCTGTCAGGTCTCAGAAGTCTGCTCTGCATCCCCAGAACCAGAAGCAAACGTGGAGAAGCAGTATTCAGCTTCTCTCCACCACAAACTTCTAGTAAATTGTAAAACAGCTGAAACACTGAGTTCCTTTAAATCTAAACTAAAAACCCACCTGTTTAGAGTTGCTTTTGAAACATTATAAATAAAACATTAGACATTCTGATGAGTAACAATAGTACTTGACAAAATGTAATATTTCCATTGTTGACTGTGTGTTCTATGATTCGAAGTTTTGTGTTTTTATGATGTAGAGCACGCCTTGCTGCTGAAATGTGCTATACAAATAAACTTGACAAAAATGCCAGTCATTTCTATGTTAAAATTGCAGTTTTCCATGGGCTGCCAAACCTTTGCTTAAACATCATCTCTGTAACCTTAGTGAAATGTAACCATCCTCTTTCAAGGCACTGTAAGAAATTAATTCATATATTTCATAAGAGTCCTTAAGTCCATGACCATTTCTCAATCATGGAAAATGACTGGAAAATGCAGTCATTTTCCAATCTTACTGCAGTGTAACTGGTTGCATTAGCAGACTGTTAGTCAACATGATACTTCTAAAGTGGCTTTAGGGCATTAACAGCTAGCTCTGGTCTTCTGGGAAAACAGGGAGCAGATGTAGAAGCATGTGGCTCGAACACGATGCATCACTCGGTTTGAAAATCTACTGCAGTAAAATCTGCACTCTCTTTTTAACTCTTTAATCATTTACCTGTTATTTGTAGTGTTTGTTTGTAGTCCCCATGACTAGCTAAGCTTTTAAGATATCTTTAAACTTCTTATCAATGCCTTCAGTCACATAAATATAGGCTTCTTTCACTGAGAATAATGTAAGGCACCCACACTACTATTTTCAGTGTGGTTCCCCACATAGCAACCGATGTTGAGTCAACATTGAATTATGGTCATAAAAGTAGATTTTTAGTTAAGGTCAATGACTGATGGTGGATCAATCAAACAATAATCCAATTCTAGCCAATTAACTAATTTTAAAAAGATGTCATTGAATCAATGTTTTACGGTCGATTTCTTTTTAGCACTGGTTCTCAATGCACACTTCCTTTTTAGTTTTAGGTATTCCCCTGCTTCAGCACACGTGATTTCAATTGATGGCTGATTGACAGGGCTTTGCTGAATTTCAGTCATCTGAATGGGATGTGTTGAAGCAGGGGAACAGCTAAAACATGCAGGGTAGTTTGCATTGAGGTTGGGAAAAAATGTTAATCAAAGTCATGTGTCATATCTCTCCTCAGGAGTCTACAGAAACACACACACACACACACGCAGGCTTTTAAGAACATCCGTTTGCCAAGGTACAGCCCCCTCTTATTTTGTTACTGTCAAAAGTCAAAGTCGCAAACAAATTTTCTGTGACTCCATTTTGGGTCTTGGCCACAGGCGGATATCTACAGAGCTGGACTGGTAAGGTCAAGTTGGCTTGATTTTGGATGCTGTTGTTATTTTATAAAACTTTAGCTAAAGTAATATTGTGAGAATCACATATAGAGATGTTACTTTCACCACTTTTCTAAACCTAAAATATAACCAGGATATAATTTCACTGATTATTTAAGGGCTAACTCTTTTTTTAGTTATTTTATGTTGTGATTTTTTTAAAACTCATAAGAAGGTATGATTCTTTAGGTTTACCATAATGACTTCCTTTAAAAGTGACGTTTCTAGCTAAATCAGCTTTTTGGGAACTTTAATGTTTTACTACTGATGAAGAAAGGTTTAATGTTTGTTAAATCAGGACATAACAATGGCTTGATCTTCAACAGGTTCTAACATTTTTAAGTCTAATAACTGTGCCAAACACCCACCAAATTCAAGACTTTCAATATTTCTAACATAACATGAAAAAAAAAAAAGATTACTTCTTACAGCCTTGCTTTTTTCATAGAATTGTAGGAAGGAAGTAGCAGCCATGAACTGCCGAGATGTAGCACATGATGTAGCAACTGCTCATCAGGAAATGTGACGAGATGTTTGAACAGTTTGGTGGTTTGAACATAAAGCTTTGTTCTAAAATAATAGTAAGATGGAGAAACATAAGCAATGACCCAAGAGAAGCATCTGTTCTGATGACGGTGTTGATTTCAATCTCTAGCACAGCTTTTTGTGAGAAATCTGCAGTGTTTCCTGCTCACTTAAAAATATAAAATAACACAAATTAAAAAATATATATATTTTTTTTTTTTTCATAACATCCGGATATAGCCAGGAGTTAAAACACAATGTTCTTCAAAAAAATAAAGCTGACAATGAATCATTTCTGGTAAAAAAGTAACACTTTTTTTTTTCTTTTTTTTTTGTATATAGAAATACCAGTGTTGCGAAGGCGTAGGAGACATGACTTTTTAATCTTGCTGATCAGCAGTTTCAGTTCCTGATTTTGGGAAGAAAAACATCAGTGTGACAAAATGTTTATGAATCACTGGGTAAAGTTTGCCATTTCAAAACTATACTTCTCTATAAGATATATGTATATGGATAGGTTGGTTTGATTTATTGAAGAATATATGGAGGGGAATGTATCAGAGTAAAATTATAGAAATATGAAGATGGGAGATGAAAAATCTCAAACATTCAAGAGGTTACAATTCTAATGGAATAAATGTCCATCCATCCTGCCATCCACTTTCTTTACACCCTTGTCCCCTAGTGGGGTTGGGAGG
>NW_006800617.1:104824-107985 GCF_000485575.1 Poecilia formosa | reverse complement strand
TGACAGTGAATAATTTCTGGTAAGAATCAATGTTATGTTGTTTATCCCACCAAGCCCCTGTCCTCCTCTTTTGAGCTCTTGGTGGGAGAATTGTATTACTGGGTGGGGATTTATCATGTTTTAAATTAAGCACCATGTGCTGAGGACAGTGGGTTATGATTCCTTTCTGTACATGTTCTTACTTGTCTGTAAATATTATTCCTGACTGTGCATAATGTGTTGACTCAAAAACATCTAGAAAGTCACTTGAAGCAGTGGAGCGGTCCGCCTCCCCCTTTTTACACTGGTGGCATGTCCCAACTACACAGCTACTTTGCTGCTGGCTTGTTTTCAACTGGCTTCTGAATTGAATTCTACTCTGAGCCCTTTTGCAGTAAGTTTGGTGATATTACTTTTATCTAAACTGTGTTTATTGAAAATTAACTGTATTGTTTTGTGCCTATGCTGCAGCTTGATAGGTAAATATGATTATGTATGCCAACTAACAATAGGATAAATAATTCATGAATATTCATTAGCGTGTCCTTATTAATTTAGCTGGGAGTGTACAAATGGAACCGTACAGTTTCTGTTTGTTCTCACATCTATAATCAACACACTATTTAATTATTTGATTTCAAATGTTATCATCTTTCTAACCGGCACCTTCTTCACTCTTATTTTTGTTTGTCAGCTGGTGCTCAGCAGTTTGACTCAGAGCTGACTGACAAGAACTGCAGTGAAACTGTCAAGAAGTGGCTTCGTTACGCTCCAGAGTGGGAGGAAGGCATCAAGGAACCAAAGTGACCCCAACCAAAGTCAAACGTGGGTTACCCCAACACATAACGTTTCCCTGGTTCATACAGTACAAGGCTTAACCTCATAGACTCTGTTCTTCCATGGCCAATAGACTGTTGTTCTGAAAGTCAAAAAGGAGTCAAACATGTTTACAGATCTATGCCTCTTTTCCTAGATATAATGTAATATTAATGCCATGTTGTCATTTTTAAGTTTGTGTACACACATTTTTGGAAATATGCATGTAAGATAATTTTGAACAACATAATACCCCATCATCTGCTAACAAAATTGTGTGTTTAACACCAGTGAAGAAACTTTTAACGGTATGTTATGATGTAGACCTATCAGACCTACATCATAACATACCGTTATGTATATAACGGTATGTTAGGGTTAGGGTTAACCCTAACCCTAGGGTTACATATGTACATGATACATATGTATCATGTACATATTTAAAATGTACATGAATCAATATTAATTGCTTAACTTTGATTCAATGTAAAATCAACACAAACGTACATATAAATCCACATTCAGATGATGGTTAAATCATTAATGATATATTGTCAGTTATGGTTTAAATCCTAACGTTGAGTCACCGACCACTTTCAATTTTGTTCCAATGTCAAGCTTCAAAATGGATTCAATGTTTCTGCCTCATGTTGTTTCAACATTGCTTCATTCATATTTTGGTATCTAGGTACCCATCGTCTGCAAACAAAATTGTGTGTTTAACACCAGGAAAGAAACTTTTACTGGTATGTTATGATGTAGAACTATCAGAGCAAAAAATTTACATGAATCAATATTGATTCCTAACATTGATTCAATGTGAAATAAACACAAATGTGCATGTAGATCCAAATTTAGATGATGGTTAAATCAATATTGTCGTAGTGTCAGTTATGGTTGAAATCCTAACATTGATTCAACATGTAAGTCACAAACCACTTTCGATATTGCTTCATTGTTATGCTTCCACATGGATTCAGCGTTTCTGCCTAGCTATATTTCAATGTTGATTCACTCATATTTTGCTATCTGAGTCTTTTTAAGAAGATAAAGTCTTTAGGGTGTCCTGCATGTTTAAACATATCCTTCCTCCAACACATTTGGATCAAAAGGTTGAATTTCTTCCTCAGTATGTCATCAAGTTCTGCAGAGGCAACGTAATAAATCAACAGCTGAGATTAAACAGGGGACGTTTAAAACACTCCTTGAAGACTGGATTATGACACCAGTGCTTTGTATTTTTCAACAAACATGAGCAAGAATTTATAGTGTACTTTGCAATACTGATTTATGATATAAATTGAAAAACACAATATTGCTCTGCAACTAGAAATTAAGAAAACACAACAATTTCATGCAGGTCCTGATGTCTTTTGTCAATGAGCATATTGATTATGTCATCCAGTATTTTTAACCTACCCTAATGTTTTTTCGTCTGCTGTCTGTTGCTCACATAAACTGTGTTTTAAAAAAGCTGCTCGCATTCTTTTTACTTCACATTTAATAAGACAGGTTGCGTCATTGAGTTCAAGGATTTCATTTACAAGATATGTATTGTAATGTTTGTCATTGGCTTGGAAAATGTGTCTGAAAGCTTTGGTTCATTTAGACTATGTTTGTAACTGCATTCACTTTTTAATTAATTCTTAATACTGTCCTGTAAGTTGTTTGCTGTTTGTTTTGCCTTTTAAACTGTTGCAGCATACAAAAAACAAACAGTGTGGATGAATAACTGCCAGAATCACTGAACATTTTCAAGCTTTCTACAGTCGGAAACAAAATAAACCCTTTTGGCTCATGTTTAAATTTTGGTTATAAGGCAGTTAAAACAAATTTTCCTCTAAAATAAAATCCTGGTTCCTTTGTCAGCATTAGCTGACAAAATCATGAACCATGTCAATTACAGACACGTCCAATTTTGGCTACTTCACATATAAAATTTAAAAGGTTTCCTTAGCTTAACTCTGCCTAATATCACCCATCAACAACAAAATCAGAGTTCAAATAAACTTGGTTTATCTACTCATTTTGATAGTAAGGCATGAGTGTTGACCTAAATTTTATAATTTAATTCAATATTTAAAATTATCATATTGAAGGCCTTACTATCAAGTTTAGAGCAAGGTCAGGGGCATACACACACAGCAACCGTTAGCTTCCCTTGAGAGAAAATGTCTGGCTCTTTTTTTTTGCATGAAATACCCAAAGTCTGCTCCTGAAAAACACCACAAATCTTTTGTTCATCCGTGAATAAAGTGTTGTCAAGTAATATCAGGATAAGCAAGATTACAAATAACAGTGAATAATGTGCAATAGTTAAATCAGACCACCTCCTTAGTCTTGATCCTGTGAATATTATTACTGTT
>NW_006800617.1:77990-96431 GCF_000485575.1 Poecilia formosa | reverse complement strand
ATGTCATTTATATACAAATTGAACAATTTAGGTCCCAACATTGATCCCTGAGGAACCCCACAAGTTATGTTTAATAAATCCGACTTCTGATCATCTAATTCTACAAATTGTTTCCTTTCTCCAATGTTGCTTCTAAGCCAGTTTAATGCCACCCATCTAATTCCATACCTTTCCAGTTTTTGTAGTTAGACGTCATGATTGATGGTATCAAAGGCTTTTGCAATACACCAATTGCAAATTTCCTTTTATCCATATTGTCTATAATTTCTTCTGTTAACGCTATCAGTGCCATTGAAGTTGATCGTTTTCTCTAAAGCCATATTGACAATCTGTCAGAATGTTTTGCTTTTCAATGAAATTATCTAACCTTTTACTTAGCACTTTTTCTAGTATTTTTGAAAATTGACAAAGAAGGGACACAGGTCTATAATTACTAAAAATATGCTTATCGCCATATTTGAATAGAGGAATAACCTTTGCAATTTTCATTGCATTTGGAAATGTTCCAGTTATGAATGACAAGTTGCAGATGTAAGTCAGTGGGTCTGCAATATCATCAGTTATCTTTTTTTATAAGTGACATGTTAATTTAATTCCAGTCCATTGATTTTTTTATTGTTACATTGATTAACTATTTCCTTAATTTCAATTTTGTCTACAGGTTTCAGGTACATAGATGATGTATTTTATTTTATACAATTTTCCAGAGTATCCCCATCCTTTGTTCTTTTGTCATAATTTTTTTAAATTTTTTTTATTTATTTTTTTTATTAAAACCCAGATTGCAAGCGTCTCTATTGCTCTGAGTGTTTCACTGGCGGAGCAGATTTATTTCTAAAAGATAGGTTTATAGTTTATGCATTTACAGCAGGGAGAGCGGACCAATCACATAGCTGGTGGCTCTGCATGTTGCCTCGCACGCTGTCGCTGCCTTATCTCTGAAGTTTACCTCAGCACTGATTGCGCGTGCCTCCTTTCACTTAAACTGGACACAGGCTGATCTGTATGAATATTTACATCAACACCCTGTGAGGAATTGTTTCTTTGGAGAACTCTATATCAAGGTAAGAGTTTAAAACACGCACCATTGGCTCTGGTTGCACAGCTCTATGTGAACCACAAGAACAACTTGCGGTATAAATATTTTCATTTCTTGACGAAAACACATGCTTAAGGAAAAGGAAAAACAAACATACATTTCTGCTTTTATTTTTAATTATGTCAGTTTTGGTCTTCCATAGGATTCAGTCCTAAATTCAACATGACTTTGTCTTCACCACTCTTTGTTACAATTCACAGTAGTTCACAGAGCCTGCTTGTCCAAGTGCTAGTTAGTAAGTTTGTAACAGGATTTTTGAGGCTCTCAGCTATGAGTAATGCTTTGGGCCCATGTTTGAGGAATATCAAATCAAATTTTATTTGTGTAGAACATTTCAACAACAAAGCATTTCAAAGTAGGGATGCAACGACTCTTTGAATGATTTGAAAATTTACCTGCCTCAAAGCTTCGTTAAATTATGTTTTATTATTTAGCGCACCATGTTCCAGCCGCATCATCATTTGTGTTGGGGAGCGCTCTAGGTTCCACCTAAGAGTTGTTGCTGTACTAGCAGCATAATGTCGAATTTTCTGGGTTTTTATCATTTTCGGGGGACAAACAACCATTCTTAAGTTGACTGGCATGACAGCCTTTCTCTTCCCGGAACTGCATGGTAACCATTTCAAAGCAAACGCTTTGAAATGGTGTATTTATTCAGATAAGCAGATAAATAGAACACTGCAGGTTTTTTCTGATTACTCGATTAATCTTAACAATAATAAATGGAGTACTCGATTACTAGAGTATTCTTTTACAACAGCCCTATTTCAAAGTGCTTTACATCATAAAAATACAAAGTCATAGAACATATAGGCAACAATTGAAACATTACATTTTGTCAAGTGCCATCATTAAATATCAGATTGTTGATTATGTTTCAAAAGCATCTCTAAGCAGGTGAGTTTTCAGTATAGATTTAAAGGTACTCTGCATTTTAGTTGTTTTGCAGATTTCTGCAAAACAGCACATTTCATATATAAATATGTGTTATGCATTGTTTCTGTTAAACACCATGACGAGGTACTTGAGAGATTTAATATCTGGAAAACTGCTAAGTGTATGTGTTCATAGGATTTTGTCCCAAGCACCAAATGATATCCTGTTCACATATAAAACACCTGCAAAAATTTTTATTCAAATTGATTTTAAAGCAGAAAGACCTACTTGGTGTGACATCCATCAAACATCCCAGTGTTGATAAAGTAGGGACACACAATGGTGGTTTTGATCCCATCTTTCCCTGTTGCTAGAAGCTCCAAACCTACCGACTCAGCAAAACCTACAGCTGCAAACTTACTGGCACAATAGTCTGTAGGGAGAAGAATCAACACACACACAAAAGTCAACAAAAGTACAGTCTAGTTTCATCAAATATTTAAGGATGTGCTATTCATTGTATCAATGACTCAAAAACAGAAAGTGGTAAAGTTTATGATAAATACAAATGAATGATTTCTTTTATCACTGTATTCAGATCAAAGTCTCAATGCACATTTATGTGAAAAGAAGATACTTCAACACCCTTTTATTAGCTGGTTCTGGTATTATTTTCACACGGTTTTTTGCATTTGTTTTGGGACTGACGCCAACATTTCACAACAAAACACATTTATCTCCGGGACACAGAAGTTATCTGATTGGTGAATGGTATGTTGGCTGGACATTCTCAAATTATTTGAAGACAGTTACTTTAAGGTATTTAAACTTCTTAATTTGAAGAAATTAATGAGAAAGCTTAGCAAACACTGTCACACATCGTTCTACCATATATTATCTTCCTCTCACCCTCCGTGGGTGGTCTCTCTTTCATCCTCTGAGCTCGGGTCCTCTACAAGAGGCCTGGGAGCTTCAGGTTCTCCTCCAGTATCTTGGCTGTGCCTAGAACTGCACATTTCTGGACTGAGATGTCTGATGTTGTTCCTGGGANTTTTCCCGTTAAAGGGGAGTTTTTCTGTCCACTGTTGCCACATGAAAGCTCGGTATGAGGGATTGCTGTCAGTGTCAGTGACTTGAATCAAATGGTGGGTTTATTTAGATATTCTCCTTGGAATGTACAGTTATGTTCACAATAATAGTATGTTTAAAAAGGTGAGCAAACCTCAAATAAATTGTATTTTAATGAACACATATGCAGTGGGGACACTGCACATTCTATTTCAAAGCAAGAAAATCGGAAAATGTAATTTTAATTTCACAGAAAGTCAGGAAATATAATGTTAAAAAAATAGAAACATTGACATGTTTCTTTACAAACTCAAAAATGTATAAACTAAGAAATGCTTAAAGATTCAACTTTCCTGAGAATCATAAGCTAATATTTAGTTGCATAACAACAGATTCTGGATAAATGCTTCACATCAGTACATGAAGTCAACCAACTTCAACTTGACCAACCAGTCAACAGGTATTGCAGCTTCAGGACAATTATAACATATTCTACAATTATTCAGCATTTCTTGGTTTTGCCTCATGAATAGCATTTTTATGTAAGCCTTTTCTATGGGATTAAGGTTCAAGGATTGTGCTGACCACATTACTTGAATTTTGTTTTTCTGGAAGCTCGATTTTGCTTGCTTGGTGGTGTGTTTGGGGTCATTGTCTTATTGAAACACTCATTTCAAGGGCATGTCCTTCAAGGGCAGAGTGACTTCCTCCAGTATTCTGGTGTTCTCAAACCTATCCATGATCCTTGATATGTGAAAAATAGGACACCATAGTTCAAGAATCATCCCCATATCATGATGCTTGAACCACCATGCTTCACCGTCTTCACTGTGTACTGTGGCTTGAATTCAGTGTTTGCAGGACATTAGTCCACAAAATATTACACAATTTTTGTTTAGGCCAGACATTGTATTCTTTGGCAAGTTGTAGCTGCTCTACTGATCTGGCATGAATTATTCTAAAACACGATTGTACTTTGCTCAGATAAAAGGTTTATTATGAGGTGAATCACTGATAATCATTCATTATTTCATTATTGCTCACTATAATCTTTGACTTTCAATTTTTTGTATTTAATAGGCTTTTTTATTGATTTGTCTATCATCTTTTTCAAATAAGCAAAGTGGGTATATATGTGAACGTAGTGTGTTATTAAATCCAGATTCACCCAATTCATAGATTTTTGGTCATACATTTTATCAAAAAAGAACTCTACAGACAATTTTACCCCAAGTATTTCAGAGAAGGCATTGGCCAATGACAACTACTGTCCTTGGAAGAACAAAGGTACTTTGTACTTGCTGCTGGTCAAGTGCTCCCCTTCCTCTACCCCACCACCACAATCAACACCTACAGCATCAACACCTACATCAGGCACAATGTTGTCTTTTAATACTTTGGACAGAACCTTGATTGAGTTTCTCAGTTTAAAATATTTCATGTTTGATTTATTTTCTTCAAGCCAAACTCAAGAAGTCAAATAAGAAGTCAGATCCCTGCTATGCAATCCCATTAACAAGGGAATACATACCAGGGAATATGGAGGGTGGATATGCTAGAATCAGTGTTGGAACAGATGATATTTGAGCAAGTTGGGTCTTTCTGACATGGCGGGCCTACAGTTGTGACAAAGAGCAAGTCTTGCATGCTTCCTGGTGCGCAAGCACATGTCAGATCCTAGGACCAGCCCTGCTTTACCACGTCAATTGTACGGCCAAAGGAGGACACACCTGCTAATCCATTTACTCCAATGAGTCCAGCAGAGCTGGCAATGCTGACCAGATGGCCATGGTTATTGGCGATCATGGCAGGTAGAAAGGCCTTGTAGGTCTGAGAGAAGGAAAACAAATAAGAAAAAGTAAAATGCACAAATGTTTAGTAAAAAATTAATACATGACAAATGGGAAATTTACAAACTACAAAGTAAAAAATTATCAACCACATTTCACAAAACATTTTGTGTTAGATGATCGGACTAATCCTAAGATTAACAGAATTATCTTTTATAACATTCCTCACAACCAACAGACAGGCAGACAGACATGTAATTTTCCTGTACTTCAAAATTTTATACCTTTCATTATATTTTTCACCCGTGGAGGTTGCTATTTTTATACTTGTGCAATGCATGCTGGGTTGATGATGTCATTTGGTCCAGCAGCACCTGTTTAGTGGCTGGTCTTTGGTCCGGAAGCTAACTTTACAAGAGTTATTTTTATCTTATTGCATTTGACTGCTGAAAATTTAGATAATGGCATCACTGTTGGCTGTAATTTCAAATAAAAAGCAAAAAATAAAAACAGAAACAGTGAGGTGAGTCTTCATCACCTCCCAAATGAAGAAAATAAAGAAGAGAGCAATGGGAAAGAGCTGATGGAAGAACATAACTTCATTTGAGTCATTTGTACAAGCAAAACTGATGAAGGATCTAACAGGTCGTTACCCTGCAGGCTATAACCAAATGCCGTACCAATAGTTTTTATCCACAACGCACCTAAGCCCTGCTGCCAACTAGAGATCGAAAGATGCTGGGAGAAACATCAGAGACAGGCAGCGCTGGAAGCTCTTTTAAATGATAATGGAGATATTGCTACTGGTGCCACTATGAAATGTGAAACTACAGACCCGAGACCGGATGAAGACCAGACCCAAAAAAGGAGATACTGGACCGAAGACTGGAACAGATACAGAGCATGTGTACAAGAATAATTATGTTGTTTGTGCGAGGAATGCTCTGATCAGGGTTTCACTGCTGATTCAGATTCCAATCACCCATGAGGGCCGATCTCTGCCGATCACTTGGATTGGACATTAATTTTTTGCTTTAGGTATAAATGATACTATGTGATCTACCAAAATGGAAAAATTATCTGGCAATAAATTCACATAATTTAGACATAAAACATGCAAAATACTTGCAGGCACAATATAGCAGCTATTCAGTCAAAAGTCAAGTGAAAAACCTGCAATCAGTAAAATAATATTTAACAGTAAGGCTCTCAGTACCATAAATTCTTCATGAGTCAAATAGCACTGCCTATATCAAATAGTGTCATGAAGAAGAGGCAACATTCATTCAAAGTCAAATGCAGGCTGCATTAAATATTTCTGTTTCTGACTGAGCTGAGTAATTCTGCAGAACACAGGGAGGAGGCAGAGTAGATCAATTCTTTTCCCCAGAGATTAACTGTCTTATGTTTGGACATAACAAAAGTTTTAATACACATGTAAAATATTTTTTCTTTGTTTGTTTTAGTTACATGCTGCAGCTTTAAAGCAGACGTTCGGTGTGAGAGTTCACTGCCAGGTGGAGGTTGAGCGGCGCTACGTCTGTGAAATGTTACTACCAGTTGCGAGTCCAACAGTGGGAATAGAATCCAATATCTTACACCGCTGGTCATCTAGCTCGAAGACTGAAATTATATTTTTGGGTTATTTGCTTAGCTTTCTGACCATGATGCTAATATGAGTGAACTGCTTTACCTGCTGTCTGGCTGCTCCGGATGCGTTTTTGTTTTTCTGATATAACCATATTCCCTCAAGTGCTTGTTTTCTAAGTGTCATTAGATTCATTCTGTTGATGCATTTTGAAGTGCTTCACCCCAGCACTTGTTTGTAATTTTCCCTAATTACAAACATCTAAAAAAAAAATCAGCTTTTTCTTGAGGCACACATCCAAATTGTGTGTTGCAATTTTTCATTGCAACACACAACAGAGTTGAATGTCCACACTATTTGCTTAGGATTTGTTGCCTGACGCTTGCACAGAGTGAAGGAAAGAGGAGATCAGCTGCACACGCAGTGAGATACCAGTGATCATTTTCGGTGATTGGCAACAAGAACCAGTGATTGGCAATCACATACTTTTTCACGAATGTCAGCCGATTATGATTGGTGGCCGATCGATGGGTACACCTCTAGTTTGTGCAGTTTTAGTCAGGAAATGTGTTACGGTAGTGTTCCAGGTCACTTTGACCTGAAAAAGATGTTTGCATGATTCAATAAAGGTCATTTGGATCCAAATAATCAGAAGGGAGTTTATGTTTGGACAGATAAGGGAATAACTCAAAGTGCTGTAAGTAGTCACATGGGCTGTTTGAAACAGTTCAGCTGTGGACTGGAAGAATCCATAGACTAAGAAATGAGCCAAGTAAACTGCCTAAGTTGAAGGAAAGATTTCCATTAATCAAAACATCCAAATACACACCGATAGATAAGAAATCCTATAAAAGGTCCAGCAACCATTGAAAGTGGGTGATTTGGGGATATTTTGTGAGCTCTTCGGAGGTCTGTTGAAGCTGTTGAATTAGTAATGTGTATGCAGACTAAATAAATCTCCTCGTGGCTGCACCGATTGGAGTACAGAAGATTCGAGTCCCGCATGATTTTATTTTTCATTCTATTTTTACATGTTTGCCACTTTTTATTCCCCAACAAATGTCAACTATTTACTTGATCACACAATCCAACCAGCAGTACATATCTTTCATTGTTTCATTTATGAAGTTGCAGGTGGCAGCAGCAACAAACACCACCTTCTTCTGCCAACTCTTTCCTCCTCCTCCATTTGGTCCTCCTCATCTTCATTATCTCTTGTGATTTCTACATTCCCATCAATTTCAGCGCACTCCGGTTCAAATTGAAAAGGCCTAATGCCGTTACTCAATGCCGTTGTGGCTGGACAGAGCTAGTGTAGTTTTTACCTAGCAAACATAATTTACCCAGAATGCATTGCAGCGTCCATGTGACAATATTTTATTTAAATTTATAAAACCCAAAGAGTCTACAGCACTTTTTCTGCATTGTTTTTACATGTGAAATAAATATTTCTCAAATAAAGTTTATTGTTGCAACTAATCATGGATCCCTTTAATAATGTTGCAAATCAGTATTTTGACTAACCCAGAAGTGAGCCATAGTGTTGACCTCCATGGTCTTCTCAATCAGAGAGTCTGGAGCATCCATGAATTTCTTCCCTGTCACAATTCCGGCATTGTTCACCAAAATACTGACATCACCCACTTCTCTCTTAACCTGCAAGGAGAAAAGAAGTATTTCAAGAAAAAATACACTTGCTTGTATAAACTTAGTGGTCCCAGAACCTAAAGAATGACTGGTTCCAAGCAGGCTGGAATTTAGCACACATCCAAGCCACTTACAGGCATACACTCCATTTCAATTGTAGGGTTTTACCACCTGATCTTTTCAAAATTAAAACGTATTTAATTCCAAGTGTAAAAAAATCCCACAACATATTCTACAAAACTAAAGTATTTATCAAATAAAGAATTAACAGCATTGCAGATTCACGTAGTGTTTAGGTTCTACTAATCAAGGAACCTGATTGGTTGATTATCAGGAGGCATGAACATTTCAATAAAACAGGAGTTTTGGCAGTTGGCATGCAAGCGTTTTAACACAATGCCATCATGGAAAGAAATCAGCAATGATCAGTAGCTGTTACTGCCTCCAAACAGTCTAAACTCCACCATTCTACTTTACTGTGAGAAAGAATTTTCCCTTATTACAAACATCTAAGAAAGCAGCTTTTTCTTGAGGCAACTGAGGCCATTTTACCCCAAGGTCAGTCCATGTGTAAACACTACTCGGTTAAACATGTAAAAACTAAGACTTACCTGATCAGCCACTCTGTAAACTTCATTCTTGTTGCTGCAATCACAGACAAAGCAGTGGACTCTGCTGGCTCCACCATTTTTGGCCAATCTTGCAGTTTCTTTTATGCCCTCCTGGTTAATGTCCCACAGAACCAGCACAGTACCATGAGCCGCAAACTCCTGAGCCATCAGGCGACCAATTCCACTGCCGGCGCCTGTGATCAGAACAACCTCCCCAGCTATGTTCTTTTTCTTCCTGGGAACTAAGAGGTGAATGAAAGATTCTATGTTGTACCATAAAGAGAGAAAGAGGACTTGGATTGATTCCAGAAAGAAATTCATGATGAGTCTGTAGAAAAAAAAAGAAGAAAAGAAAACATATTAAAAATAAGCACAATAAGTTATTGATTTGATTTCTTATGTGGCAATATTTTGTTACAATTATATTCAGTTTTATCCATGTGCTTCTTATTTGTTACATAGATGTTCATTACCTGGCCTTACCTGTTCACTATTTTTCAGATGATCTCACAAAGCACTCCGTTAAAGTGTTTTGGTCACCTTAGTTGGTTGTTGTTAAGCACTATATAAATCAATTTTGTGAATCTGGATGTAAAACCCAGAATGGACTGAATTAGAATTTTACTTCTCTTGTCATACTACCTACTCAAAGCACTTTACAAAAGAGCCATATTCACCAAGCTGCACTCATGAAAGTACACGCATTCTTACACCAATACGCAGATGTGGGCAATTTGGGATTAAGTGCCTGGCCTTAGGGGAACATGAAACTGTGGCAGGAGGATGCTAGAATCAAACCCACAATGTTTGGATTGCAAGACAACTACAGTACCAAATTTTTCAGATTAAAAGAACCTTTAATCTGAAAATAACCTTTAAAGCAGCTAGTAAACATCCTTTTCATTAAGCCCACATTTCTGTTTTTAAAATTGTTTATTGATCTGATCTAATATTCTAATTTTAAATGTACGTCAGAAATCATTAGCAGAAGTAAAGGTTTTCTAACAACCATCTGTGTGTTCCTGAAATTAATATAATATTCTAGTTTATTGAATGGGTCTGCCCTCCATTCATTGAACTCGTCCCCAGAATAAAAGTGAAAAGCAATGAGATTTGCTTAGTCTCTATGCTAACTCGTAACATAACATGCCTTTTGTAGAAGAGGATTGCTCAGCTCATCAGGCTGACCTGCAGCAATATTTGGCCAACTGTTTATTACAATTCTGCAGTAGAAAGGCAACATGGAAGTGTGATTTTCCTACAATACCATGAATTCCAACAACCATAAAACAAATGACTGATATGCAACAGTGTGTCAGAGTTAAATTTACAAACGGAATGAATCAACAAGTTCTCCTCTGTACTTCTCTTCTTAGTGCTCACAAAGCAGACTGTACTTCATCTAAGCCACCTTGGCTCTGACTCCCCAGAGAATCCACCACTCTGCATTTCAGAGGTCTGAGACTGGGTTCCAGGAAGTAGCTTTACATCTGTCTTCTTCCCCGAGAATGGGTCTGCCCCCCCCAACACTACAAAACAGAACAGTACCTGTCTGGATCACTAAAAGAAAATTTACAAATAAGAGAAATACAAAATCCATATATAAAGATATATATTTAACCCTTGTGCATGCAAGGACTGAGGCAAAAGTAGAGGACAGTGGCAAATGATCAAATGATACAAGTTTTACGTGTGTGGGGTCGGTTGGACCCCATTTCTACTAGCTAGCTAGCTAGCTAGCTAGATAGATAGCTAGATAGCTAGATAGATAGATAGATAGATAGATAGATAGATAGATAGATAGATAGATATTTTTTTTTCAGAGTGAGCTGAAACAAGGCTTCAATCCAAGGCCTGCATGAATGTCACGATTTACTTGCTCCACAACACATATTGGACCACCGTCGACATCGGCAGTCTGCTCTCCCTAGCTGAAGTTCCCCCTCAGCCAAAGACAGCTGTTGGTGCTTCAGGAAACAAACCCAGATCAACTGGTGACAGTAACAATAAAAATATGTGGAATATCATTAGAGAAATCATCTATGTTTTAATAGTCTGTTTGTGTGAACATATTGACTCAATTTTGAGAAGAAAACATAAAGATGTTTCCCATTGCTGCTTTCCATTGGTGTGAAATTAAAGGAACGGTGTTTGGCAAATATAAAATACAACTGTTTTTCAACTCTGTTCTCCGTTCGTTTTCTTATGATCGTTTGAGGATACTTTAAAATCAATCCATTTTGGTGGCGTCCATTATTATTTCCATTAACAGAGCGCTAGTTGCTCTAGTAGAACAGCCATGAAAACCACTCTGGGTATTTCAAGCCCTGTGATCCCGAAACTTGCCACACTCCTGGAAAATCTGCAGTTCAAAACACTTTTCTTTTCAAAGTTTTTTTTTTTATATATATAAACAGAATTCATCTTCTGGCTCCTGTCACAGTGCTTCATGTTGAAAGTGTGATTGCTGCTAGCGGCTCTCAGTCTGTGCCTCTGTTGAATCAGGTGACATGCAGTGAGTGCACAGGTAAAGACATTCTAATACTTTTTGCATGAATACACGGATTGCCTGAGGGTTTTAAAGATTTAATGTAAAGACACCAAAAAAGGCATTTCTTCTTGAGTTTTGTCAGAAAACATAGATCCATACACACAAAACATACTTCTGGAGCTGGTTGGGGATCACATGTCTAAAGCTGCACTATGTAACTTTTATAAAGAATGATTTTTTATTTTTTATTTTTTTTACTTATTTGTTAAAACTGTCACTATTTTGTGACACCATGTTATGAGAAAGATAATCTGCGAAAAGATCAATTTCCTCCACCTTCTCCCTATGCTACTATTGCCTTCTGATGAAATGTTGAAATGCACGCTCCAAATACAACTAATCAGAGCTAGATGGAGGCACTTAATGCCGTCAATCAATGCTGCTCAATGTGCAAAAGGCAGAGAAAGAACTTACCGTTACAGGAAAATCATTTATCTGCTGACATCGGTGGCTATGCTAACCGGCTATGCAATCATAACAGGATCTGCTAGCTGCACCCTAACAGAGAGCAAGGGGCAGGGGTAATTAGCAGAACTGCAGAGGGTAATTGACAGTACTAAAATCCTCCTCCCGACTCTGACTGTTTGTGGGAGCACTGAAAAAAGTCAGAGACCTTGTTTCACAGATTTTCTTTTCACAGATTATCTGTGAAAAAACGACATGGTGACAGTTTCAACAAATATCGATTGATTTACTTCTGCCTAGATGGGTTGGCTACTCAGCCAACCCATCTCCCAGAGACTGGCCCCTACAAGGGGCATGAAGCCCCTGACAGCATAGCTCCTGGGATCATTGGGACACTCAATAATAATTTAATAACAAAAAAATTATATCAAATATAATTTTTATCGACCGCGACAGCTCATTGGTTGATTTTATTGACAGACTTTAGGCTTATCCAATGAAACCCCTCAGTCCTCCTTGGCCCGCCCCTACCCACTAAGATTATAAATAGGGCCATTTCAGCTAATGGAGTCCGAGAAAAGTGAGCGGATACGAGACGAGGCAGGTCAGAAAAACTACAACAAAACAAATAGAAAACAGCTACTGATACCATTTTAAAATGTTTTAATATGACTAGATACATCGTCAATAAATACTATCTGGGGGAGTTGTAGCCAAAATGTGGAAATGTTCAACATATGATTGCAAGAATGTTTGGGTTGTGTAGTTAAAGTTTGCTGTTAATAATTACTTCAAATGAACTTTTTAAACTACACCTCTGTTAAGGTGTCCATGCTTTATGTTAGTCTGTATACATACATATGTATGGTAAACTTATTGTCAGTAAATCGGTTTTCATAGAGTTAAGAATAAATCATACATTTTATATAATTTGCTTGTACTGGTGGGATTTGTAATCGAAAGAAAAAAAAACAGTGGCTGGTGAAAAAACATTTCTCTACCAGTCACTGTGGCTGGTAGAGAATTTTTTTTTATTTCCACCACTGGATATTACCAGAATGCAGACCTAATAACACAAGAATAACATACTTTAGGAGGGGGAAAAAGGCAACATTTTATGATGATTCCTCCAAGGAAATTGTGATAAAAATAAAGTAAAATAAAGAATGCTGCCCATCTTGTTGAGTTACACTTTGGCATTTAATCTTTTAACACATCAGCATCAAACTATAAGCAATAGCAAAAATTTCAAACTATTGTCCATTATGAAGAAAGAGCTACACAAACTTGTGTAGCTTTGATAGCTAATAACTCAATCAAAGCTTATCTGTCATAAAAAATGACTTTTTTCTTGGAATTTTATGTCTTTCTTCTGGAAAGTCACATGTTTATCCTGCTGATATGATGATACTGTCATAATATGATTTTATTGTCATAGCTTAAAATAAAAATCTGTCAGTATGGATCTAATACACAGAATTGATGGAAAATGTTTTAAAAATTAGTTTCATTCTCTAGTTTAGAAAAAAAGTTATTTTTAATTTTTGTAAAAATTATGAGGAAAAAACTGCTAAAACCATTTTCATTATATCATTTTAAAGCTTTTTATGAAACAATATTTTATTTCTGACTATGAATGTAACTTTGTGTGACTTTTTGTCAGACAAAGTTTAAAAACAATATTGAAATAAAATGTTTCTAACATAAACAGAAAGTAATTTGACCTCCTGACCTCCTACTACCACACCCAGGGTGGTACCAGTGGATGTGATGTGTTCTCCAGTTTCATTTTGTACTGGCCTTCTAGAACAAACTCTCAACAAGGGCAGGTTTGCATTCTGCCAGGCATCCATACTCCTCATACAGTCTCAAAGAAGCTGCACTTCCTGTTTCTGCCTAAAGACCATCTCACACTGCCATTTCAAAAATGTGGAGGACCTAAATACTTGACACTTTGCAAGTTCCAAATCACAACATCAAGTTTTAGGTGTTATTAGTGTCAGATGCTGAATAGAGAGAGAAAGAAATGAGACAGCTTTGGAAACATGGATTAATTCTCCTCAAACGTTTTTGACAATACTTGATGTTCCGTCTTAAGTTGTGTTTAGTAATGAGTGCTAAATCGCCATGCGGTATATCTGTTGCTTTGAACAACCACTAATTCAATCTCACACCCAGGTATATGCAAGCAATTAATTGAAATAATTCTTAATTTTGATTTATGGCTCCACAAATCAGCAAAATGCTTTTTTCTAAAAACATTTTAGAAAGAATGCAAATGCTGTTTTGGCATATTTTATTTGGACATTCTTCTAACAGAAGGAAAAGTTTAATTAGACATTTTATTGATCCCTTTGTGATAAAGTATATATTTTTAATTTGAATACAAGATAGCCTAAAGTGAAGAGAAGAGCAGAGGAACGCAAAGGAACTTAACTGGTGATGGATTAATTGACGCAATCTGAGTATGAAACAACCCAACACACACGGCAAATTTTCATAAGTGCAAAATTTTGGGCATGAAAGGAACAAAACTGCAAATGTACTAAAGGGTAGAAAGGAGGACTGACCAATATATTTAGCAGCAACATGTTTGGCAAAGAAAAAAAAACAACAGCATTATTTGTTTGGAAAATCTATTAATTTAAAAGACAAGATGACATATACAATAATAACATTATATAGTAATAATCAGTTTGTCAAGCCTTTTGAACAGAAAATCAAACAAAAGATTGTTGGGAAGAATGTTACGTTTTTATGCAATTTACTCTTTTCATACTCAGTAACTTTAAATGATTTCAATAATCACAAAATAATACTTTTTCAACATTTCTCCAACCCTACAACCACAGGTTTTTACAGTTCTTTCACATAAGAAGATTTGGTCTATGTCAAATCTTCCCAATAATCCCACAGTGTAGGTTAAACAGAAATCATTTAATAACTGCTAAAGTCATTTAAACCTCCACAATGCCCTATTACTGGCAGCTTATTGCAGTAAGGAATGATTGGTAAATGGCTTGGTAACACTTTATTTGAAGGGGAGTGAATAAGACTGTTATGACACTGTCATAAACATGACATAACACCTGTCATGAACATCAATAAGCCTTCATGAATATTTATGACTGTTGTCATAAAGTGTCATTCGGTAAATTATGACACTTTTAATACAAAGCTGACATTATTGAAAATGTCTGTTATGACAATTTGACATTAATCTAGATAAAATGTCTTCGTTATGACAACTTGTCATTAACCAAGAAATCATGATCTGACATAAATTTATTATAAAAGTATTACCGATTAAACTTTAAAAATTAGCTTTATGTATTAATATTATAAAGCTCTGCCATGTTGTTTAGTCTTAATTTTCTTAATTTCATCGATCCTAAAGTTTTACAGCAAGATGTCTACAAAGCANGCTGACATCGGTGGCTATGCTAACCGGCTATGCAATCATAACAGGATCTGCTAGCTGCACCCTAACAGAGAGAAAGGGGCAGGGGTAATTAGCAGAACTGCAGAGGGTAATTGACAGTACTAAAATCCTCCTCCCGACTCTGACTGTTTGTGGGAGCACTGAAAAAAGTCAGAGACCTTGTTTCACAGATTTTCTTTTCACAGATTATCTGTGAAAAAACGACATGGTGACAGTTTCAACAAATATCCATTGATTTACTTCCGCCTATCAACGTCAGGTAATAGGGGAGGGGTGGGGCGAGGGGAGTAGCAGTCTGCTACTCCCTCTGGGAGATGGGTTGGCTACTCAGCCAACCCATCTCCCAGAGACTGGCCCCTACCAGGGGCATGAAGCCCCTGACAGCATAGCTCCTGGGATCATTGGGACACTCAATAATAATTTAATAACAAAAAAATTATATCAAATATAATTTTTATCGACCGCGACAGCTCATTGGTTGATTTTATTGACAGACTTTAGGCTTATCCAATGAAACCCCTCAGTCCTCCTTGGCCCGCCCCTACCCACTAAGATTATAAATAGTGCCATTTCAGCTAATTGGAGTCCGAGAAAAGTGAGCGGATACGAGACGAGGCAGGTCAGAAAAACTACAACAAAACAAATAGAAAACAGCTACTGATACCATTTTAAAATGTTTTAATATGACTAGATACATCGTCAATAAATACTATCTGGGGGAGTTGTAGCCAAAATGTGGAAATGTTCAACATATGATTGCAAGAATGTTTGGGTTGTGTAGTTAAAGTTTGCTGTTAATAATTACTTCAAATGAACTTTTTAAACTACACCTCTGTTAAGGTGTCCATGGTTTATGTTAAATTAGTCTGTATACATACATATGTATGGTAAACTTATTGTCAGTAAATCGGTTTTCATAGAGTTAAGAATAAATCATACATTTTATATAATTTGCTTGTACTGGTGGGATTTGTAATCGAAAGAAAAAAAAACAGTGGCTGGTGAAAAAACATTTCTCTACCAGTCACTGTGGCTGGTAGAGAATTTTTTTTTATTTCCACCACTGGATATTACCAGAATGCAGACCTAATAACACAAGAATAACATACTTTAGGAGGGGGAAAAAGGCAACATTTTATGATGATTCCTCCAAGGAAATTGTGATAAAAATAAAGTAAAATAAAGAATGCTGCCCATCTTGTTGAGTTACACTTTGGCATTTAATCTTTTAACACATCAGCATCAAACTATAAGCAATAGCAAAAATTTCAAACTATTGTCCATTATGAAGAAAGAGCTACACAAACTTGTGTAGCTTTGATAGCTAATAACTCAATCAAAGCTTATCTGTCATAAAAAATGACTTTTTTCTTGGAATTTTATGTCTTTCTTCTGGAAAGTCACATGTTTATCCTGCTGATATGATGATACTGTCATAATATGATTTTATTGTCATAGCTTAAAATAAAAATCTGTCAGTATGGATCTAATACACAGAATTGATGGAAAATTTTTTAAAAATTAGTTTCATTCTCTAGTTTAGAAAAAAAGTTATTTTTAATTTTTGTAAAAATTATGAGGAAAAAACTGCTAAAACCATTTTCATTATATCATTTTAAAGCTTTTTATGAAACAATATTTTATTTCTGACTGTGAATGGAACTTTGTGTGACTTTTTGTCAGACAAAGTTTAAAAACAATATTGAAATAAAATGTTTCTAACATAAACAGAAAGTAATTTGACCTCCTGACCTCCTACTACCACACCCAGGGTGGTACCAGTGGATGTGATGTGTTCTCCAGTTTCATTTTGTACTGGCCTTCTAGAACAAACTCTCAACAAGGGCAGGTTTGCATTCTGCCAGGCATCCATACTCCTCATACAGTCTCAAAGAAGCTGCACTTCCTGTTTCTGCCTAAAGACCATCTCACACTGCCATTTCAAAAATGTGAAGGACCTAAATACTTGACACTTTGCAAGTTCCAAATCACAACATCAAGTTTTAGGTGTTATTAGTGTTAGATGCTGAATAGAGAGAGAAAGAAATGAGAAAGTTTTACAGCAAGATGTCTACAAAACACTTATGAACTTAGCATTTTAAACATTATTTAAGGCTGTTCTAACCGTTGTGCGTGCGAGGACTGAGGCAAACGTAGAGAACTGTGGCAAATGATAAAAGTTTTACGTGTGTGGGGTCGGTTGGTATGGACCCCATTTCAAAACACAAGGGCTAAGTAGTGCAATACACCATCTCCACCAGTGAGAGGCAGCGGTGCAGGAACAGGTGTGCAGTGTGTTGGTGAAGAAGAAATCTTCCATATTGTGGGGCAAACCTAACACAAGTTAGAACCATAGACATAATATAAGCATAGACGCCTCATGGACCGCTCTCGCCTATTGTAGCTGACGAGATTTAGGGCGGCCATCTTGGAGCGGTACTCCACTCCACTCAGCGTTATGTGTTTAGCAGCTCAATGACGTATCAGCGCATTTAATCGATCATAACACACTTTTTTGTTACTGTAAACCATATTCAAACATCTATCAAAGCTACATTTATAAACAATTGTATTTTTTAAGTATGTTTTTAATACATAGTTTATCATATTTAAATATGCTTAGTGGCTATAACAATAGAATAGGAATGGAATATTGTGATATCGATGTATGAAGAGCATATTACAAAGCACACAGCCGTTCATAATTTATTTAATAAATAATTTAGTAATATCAATATATATTTATATAACTATACAAACACTAATAAATACAGATTAATAATGGCACAAATAAATATATATATATGTTTATGTTTTTCAGCCGACGAGTCCAAAATCCGATGAGAGGTTCATCCGTGCTGCAGTGAGTCCGTCTCTCTTTATAGATATCTCCCTCATCCTCCCTTGCTTTAAGTTAATGTTAGCTAAAGTTATTAAACTCCATTACTGTAACGTTAGCCCTTAATATTAAATATATTTTAAAGACAGGCAAATTAGTTTTTTCCCCTCTAATTTTAATCTAGCAAATTAAAAGCTAATATATTAGTCAAAGTTATCCTTCATGTGCATTATTTAGCGACTTGGCTGATGTGACACAGTGCTTGTGTTCTTTGCTTTGGAAACTTTAGCCACATGAAGACCCAGGCTAACCTAAGGACACATGGTGGGGGGGACAAAGTTGGCTAATGAAGACATGCTATGAGTGTGTAGGATGATAATAAGGACCAGCCACCAGAGAAAGAAGTTCCTATTTGACCAAAGAGAAAGAAGCAGATGAAATATTCCCCAAGAAAATTAGGTAAGTCGTTTTTGTGTTAATATTTTCACCATGTGAAGTGGGGTGGGAAGGGTCAGGTAAGTGCAG
>NW_006800617.1:60461-64573 GCF_000485575.1 Poecilia formosa | reverse complement strand
AGATACATAATGTATTTTCCTGCATTCTTTTGGGAGCATGTTGGTTCCTAATTACATATCAATCATAAAATCTGACCCTGACATCTTTCTACAGTGATTATGAGAAATGAAATACAAATCAAACAAAAACTATATTCATAAAAAAACCTTTTTTGACAAAAATAAATCAGACATGGTTCCAACTCACCAAATAAAAAACAAACAACTAACTTTCATTAATGAATACTACATTTGCGCAAATTACTAAAACGAGCATTTGTGTGTTTGTACATGGGTATGTTTGGCATACATAATGTTTTGCAAATTAAAACCCTCTATGGCATGGCGTTGCCCTCGGGCAACAAACCACATTTCTGTACCTCACATTGCTCTGTAATTTTATTTTGGGGGGAATGATTTAAAATACCTCCAGACATATTTTTGTCCAAATAAAAGAGGTATTGAGGTTCATGTGACCTTTTACTTAGAAGAGCAGCAGTCCTTTTTATGAAGCGGAGGTGCATAGAGACGGCGAATTTGAGCAAGTTGAATTTTTAGGACACTGAAAATATTGCATTTGAATTTTTAAAAGTTGAATTTTTTTATATGCTGAATTTTTTTAACACTGAAAAAATATATATATTGAAAATTTTATCTTTGAAATAGGAATGTGAATTTTTTTAACATATGAAAATTGCAAACATGTACAAATAATGACACTGAATTTTTTTTTAAAATTGAATTCGGGTGCATTTTTTATTCAAATTCTGATGGCACATATTTACTTCCATACAAAATGTATGTCATTCCACTTCCTAACACTGTTGAAAGTGACTAAAAAGAAGAGTGTTCTTATGAAGTTATTCCTCCAGCTTTTGAGATGTTGTCACAAAAAGTTTATTTTATCTGTTCTGTACTTGTGAAAGAGCCACACAATTTGATGTTCTGTGCTTTATGCATTCTTTTATTTCAATTTAAAAAAATACATTAATTTTGGAATTGATTATTCTTTTAATGTATAACACTTATTTTGCATACAATGAAACATGTTACCATCTCATTCGATAATGTTTTAGAGAAGCCACCTGATTAATAACGTTGTTGTTGCACAACTTGGTTTCAATATTTTGTGTTTTATTCTGTATTTCTGCATGTACTTTTATTTCCACATTGTTCGATTTAGAAATGAAAGAAAGGAAACGTGAATTAAAGCTGCAATTGGAGTGCTTCAATTTAATAAATGTTTTATATGGGCTAGGTTTTTGTGCATTAATAAATATTGACATTGAGAAAAAAATTGTTTTAATATTTCACTAAATTATAGGCTTACTAAAAAGATACACTATTTAAGTTAAAACATATTTAAATGTCAATATTTTTAACTGTTTAATTGTAAAGTACGTTAAGTGAATTTTAAAACATTCTATTTTGAGCATATATTACAATATACACAACATATATTTAAAATATACACTTGAGCAAGTGTACATTTACACTTGGGCAGATACATATTTTGTTCATTTAAAGTATACTTTTATTTAATATATTAAAAGTGTATTTTGGTACAATTATATTTAAGTGTGCTTAAAGTTGTAATTTCGAAATTGGTAAAAGCATTCTTTCATTATACTTCAAATATATTTATAGACAGCACACTTAATACTTAGTGTACTTAAAGTGTACTTTAACAAATGTAAGTATGTTTAAAATGTACTAAAGTATACTTTTGTTTTTACCTGGGTTATTTTACATTTGAACTCAGTTACAAGGATGATTCACCAAGCAGATCATCAGCCAAATAATTTTATGTTTAATCTCACCTTATTTATTTTTTTTACCTTTTCTCATTCTCTAACACCCCCCATCTCAGCCTCTTTACTTTGGGTTTATGAATCGCCCCTTTGTGAGATCTTCTGTTTACTCTTACCACTGCAGCATATAGTGACACTCAAACCCACAACTCAAACTGACACCAAAAACATTTGCAATGGAGGTTTTGTTCTTAGTTTGTTTCTTTGTTACATCTCCAGCTAATGTTCCAGGCAAGAGGCAGGGTTCACAGGGCAACACAGAGACAGACAGGACACTTAGGGACAATTTAGAGAAACCAATTAATCTGACAGTCATGTTTTTGGACTGTGGGAGGAAGCCGGAGTATCCAGAGAGAAACCACCATGCACAGGGAGAACATGTAGAAAGACCCCAGGCCAGGAATCGAACCCAGAACCTTCTTGCTGCAAGGCAAAGGCTCTACCAATGTTGCAATAAAGAAAAAAACAAACATAATAAAAGTAGCAGCATAGCAGCAATATGCTGAACAGTTTGCCAGTCCTTTGTGGCACTTGAGTTTAGGTCAGATTTAAAATAAGACCAGATCAGTTTTTGGTATCTTGAACAGAAAAATGTTTTTAATCTCTTACCATAAAACTAGGGTTTGATTTCCTTTCACACCTGGACTCAGTGAAAGAATGTCATGTAAATTCCATCTTCAAACGATTTTTACTTTGAAAATTAGTGACGTGTTAAATATTTTAGGCTACACAGATAATATTAAATAAATTTGAATATTATTGAAAAGTTAATTTATTTCAGGAACTTTATCATTAATTGAACACATTATGTAGATTAATTACACACATGGATATTTGATATCCTTTATTTCTGTTAAGTGTGATGATTTTCCTCTTATGAAAACATGACATTTAAAATTAGATTATTGCCTCAGACCAATGAAAAATTTTACTTTTAAAAAACAGAAAAGTATGCCAAATAGGGTATTTTTTAGGGGCGCTATGGAAGGCAAAGCACAATCCAGGTATTGAGGCCTTAGTCCTCATGCCGGTGGTCGCATGATCGATTCCCAGCCTGGTGACATTTGCCGCATGTCTTCCCCCTCTTTCCTGTCAAACTACTTTCAAATAAAGGCCACTAGAGCCAACAAAACCTTTTTTTTAAAAAAGAAAAGTATGCCAAATAGCTACTTAAAGGTTATTATTTTCAAAAGGTAATTTTAACCTGATAAGACCCATGAAGACATTTTTAATTATTGAGTATGACTGTCATATCTGTGCTTTGAAAATGGCTGAACAGACCGACTAAGACTGGGTGAGTTTGAGAAAATATATTTTCAGGAAAATAAACAAAATGTAGGAACATAAACATTGATCACTCACAATGCTTTTATGAAATGCTAAGTGTAATGATAGGCTGTTATAACCAAATGTATTTTTACATGAGAAAATGTCAACCATTCATTAAGGACACATGGTGGGGAGTGGGGTGGACATAGGTGGCTAATGAAGACATTCTACAGGTGTGGAGGATGATAGTGAGGACCAACCACCAAAGAAAGAAGTTCCTGTTTGACCATAGAGAAAGAAGCAAATGAAATATTCCCCTAGAAAATAAGGTAAGTCGTTTTTGGGTTACTATTTTCTCTAGGTGAAGTGGGGTGGGTCTGTGATTTTATTGAGTTTTGTCAGTTTCATTAGTTGTTTGTTTAATAAATGTTATGTTTGTACTTGGAAGGTGTTTGTAAGTGTCTTTGTGGCTCAGCTGATACAATGACGACATCCAGGAATCCGGGCAGAAGAGAGAATAAAACGAGTCAAAAGAGTTTCTTCTGATTAAAATTAACAGTAGTACACTAAACATCCGCCAGAAGTGTATTACTGATCGCTAACATCTACTGATCTTAGGCAGGATTTTGTTCACCCAACCAAAGACAATATAGTCATGACATGATACCTATCTATGTGTAACCAGGTGAAAAATGGGTACATGTCAAATGTATTTTGTAAACCATGTTTTGCTTTTATTTCACCGACTGGTTGTAATTCTTGTTTTTGTCAGCATGTGGTGCTGTTGTTACAGAGAGGTCTAAAATTACCGGAAGTAGAAAAAAACCTCTTGTTTATGTACTGTGGCACTAACCATAGACATAATATAAGGATAGACGCCTCATGGACCGCTCTCGCCTATTGTCGCTGACGAGATTTAGGGCGGCCATCTTGGAGCGGTACTCCACTCCACTCAGCCTTATGTGTTTGGCAGCACAATGACGTATCAGCGCATTTAATCGATCATAACACACTTTTTTGTTACTGTAAACCATATTCAAACATCTATCAAAG
>NW_006800617.1:59166-59651 GCF_000485575.1 Poecilia formosa | reverse complement strand
CTGAGGGGGCCCCCTGGTGGTGAGCTGGCGGCAGCACGGCGACGGAGGGCGACAACAGAAATATATTTAACCAGTATCAATTAAAACTCATTTCATTCTGTTTTGCTTTCATGGCTGTGCTACAATCCGCAGAGGTCTCCTGCTATCCCTAGAAAAATAACACCCTGGACGGTTGCCCATATTGCCCATGTCAGAAACCACAACTGAAACATCGCAATTAACAGTAAATAACGTTCAACTATGAACACTGTCCAATGGCGCAACAAGAAACCAAGCAGAAGGAGCACCGTGACTGTTCTCGCCCTCCCTCCCACTGCAATGTTTGCCACCATGACAGGAGACGAAATCAATCAGAGCATGCTCTGTGTTCATTCAACTTTTACTTATTCGGTGATTAAATAATCGTGTGTATGCGTTAGCTGCTGCAGTGTACACAAGAACAAAGAACGGCTCCCAGTGAGGCTTCAGTCCTTAGGACTTAGTAA
>NW_006800617.1:56606-58174 GCF_000485575.1 Poecilia formosa | reverse complement strand
ATATTAGCTAGTATCTCGCCAGTGGACATAAATACAGTAAAGTAATATTCTAATCACAATATATACACAATAATATGTCCATCTTACTTGTGAAATCTTGTCTGTGGAGCCCTCACATCAATAATCCATCGACCAGAACAACAATATCCCTCAGTTCTGAGGCATCTTCTGCTGTTTTGATTGAGCAAAGGAGGAGGGTATACCGCTCCAAGATGGCCGCCGTATTTCCTGCGCCGGAGCGGTCCATGAGGCGTCTATGCTTATATTGTGTCTATGGCACTAACTGGTAAAACGGAAGAGAAGGACATTTTTTGATCCGAGACCTGGTGGAGAAGACGACCATGGCCACATGAGAGAAGAATCCAAGTGTTTGGTAATTAATGTTGGAACTTAATTATCTTCCGTGGACAAAGCTACAGAGATGAAGCTAACGTCATATTTTTCTGTTTATCCTCTTCTAGAGGTGCCACTGCCGTTTGTTATGCCATTATATGCTGTTAGATTTCAGCTTCTATGTGAAGTTGTGTTCTACTCTGTTGAGTGCTAACCGCGTTGTTAGCCCGCCATTTCACTGAAGCTAAGGCTTTCTACCATTCGAAATACGGGACATGTATTTCTCCATATATTGAATCTCATTCTTTTTATTTTGTTTCAACTCAGAGGGAACAGTGTCTTTTGGAGAATAAAGAACCCCTTCTATGTGAAGCTCCGTGTGCTTTATTAATCCCGGCTTCACATATGCATAGACATGAATACATAGACGCCTCATCAAGTTGGTCGGCCCGTTGCTGCAATACGTCACAGCGTCCGCCATATTGAATGTGGCCTGTCTGCCAGTAAGTTAATATAAGTAAATGGAGGGAACTTCACAAAGTGCCGTTATACAAAGTATATTAAATTAAAACCTGTCATTGGCACATTCTCTCACACACAAATTTATTTGGTAATCAAAGAAAGCACTAAAGACAGCGTTTCTAGCTTTTGATATGGTTGTTTAATGGTTTTGGGGGAATTCTTAATCAAGAGCACAATGCCTTTATTCTTACTTTTTTATTATAACATTATCACAGTATGATATGTCAACTCTGCTATGGACAGCATAGACAAAGAGTGAAAAAAATCTAGCAGTCATTTTTTATTTCATTACATAAGCTGTCTTAATACACTAATACTTCAGATTTGAGATATTTCTATTAAAAATATGCAACGTGAAAGAATAAAAGTGTGCAACAAACTACAAATGTATTTATGTAATGGGTATTAGATATACAGATGAAATTCCTGCTAAAATATGTTTCACAGTTATCCTGTAATTGGTGGTTTTTGGCGCCCCCTACTGGTTATCTATAAATTGGATGAGAAACCAAAAATTCCACACAGTTGGTTCAGCGCTCTGTTGTGGTAAGTCAACAAATCCGGTTCTCTTCTAAATGGTGTTGGAGGTTTGTTCAGGAGGGTGACTGGAATCTTTGTTGCATTGCACAGAGCCATAGGTTGACCGGTAGAGAGGCTCACTGCGCCATATGTGTTTTATCAACCACTGATTATTACAGGTGGTTGATAAAACA
>NW_006800617.1:46027-56158 GCF_000485575.1 Poecilia formosa | reverse complement strand
TGTGCATAACAGGACGGACGGGTAAAGACAGAGCTGTTACATTTATACATATAATACTGGGAAAACTGCCCACAGGCAGGAGTTCAGTCTGCTGGTCAAACTAGGAGAACTCCAATGACTTCTGAGACATCCTGGTACACAGGCTAAAGCCAAGGATAAAAGAGAAATTATCCAAAAGTGGAATAGAAAATACATATCTGATTCCTTCAAATTCAGAAAAAAGATATTTTCAGCATGTTGGGCTCTGACTCGTAGCATCTTTATAGTTAAATACTGACATGGTGAAGCTGAGCTGGGAAACAGAGACTGAAGAACAGCAGCTCCAGCTCTGATCCTGACTGACCTTTCCTCACTAAATCCCCTGAACTTCCCCTCTCCTCAGCTCTCTCTCATTACAAAACACAATATGAAAACGTTAGCTACACTAAGAACATAACAATCAGTGGTTCAGGCCAATTTAGCTAAATTCTCGGTTGTTTAGAAGCTAGTTTCTGGCTGCAAAGTTAAGTAATTCTGCTCGTAAAAATTACGTTATTTTCTTTCATTCTTTCCAATGAATCCAGTTTGTATTGTAAAATGGTTGAAACAAGTCCACACAGCTCCAAGCAGAAATTAAGTGCGAGGAGAAGTTCTGAGTGCAATCATTACAAGCTTTGAGGAGAAAGACATGAAGTCCTGTTTTCAGACTGAACATGTGTGCTTGGATTATGGCAGAAAAATTCCCCCATAGCCAAACAAGTTCTTTTGATGAGAGTTCACAAGTATTTAACATGATTAACAGATGTTAATTTAGAATAATTTTCCAACCACAGTCCTTATACTTTAAACTATTTCAGTTTAATAACACTGTTTTTATTAATCCATGCTAAATAGAGTATGTTAGTAGCAATATTATGTGGGATTGAAGCTGTGTATGTCTATAGTGTAGTAATAATGTTAGGATATGCTTAATATAAAGTGCATACCCTATCATTTCTGGTGCAGTGACCTATGCAGTCCCGTGGACACGTTTTGATTGTGCTGCATTTGATAAAGACTGCCATACGACTTATTAATTCACAAAAAAATGTTTGCGGGGATCTGCATTTGTAGATGACTGTGTTTACTAGTGCAAAATGTAAATTTACTCCTAAAACCTTTTGATGCAATATATTTACCAAAATGCTTAGGGATCTGTTCTGCACACCAAATGTAGATTTTACTTTGTCTGCAAAGTAAAGTAGACATTTGTAATACTCATCCAGGAATAACCCTGAAATACGTAGAACTTTGCTCCCCATGGAGAAGAAGATTTCTGGACCTCTAAAGGAGCCACTCACAAAGATGATGTTCATAAATGACAAAAAAACTAATATATTCTGCTACAAGAAAGCAAAAAAAAAAAGGACAATTCCCTGAACTGCAAGAAATTCAGGGAATTACTAAACATGAAGGTAAAAAAAAATAATATAAAATTCTGTGATTGTTGAAGCATTTTCGAAATAGATAAAGTATTTTCAGTAATTAATCCTGACACTTATGATTGTAAAATTATTCTTTATAGATTTTATAGTGATACGTGAACACATTTTGTGAACAATACTATTAAAATTGTTGATCAATGTTGAAAATAGATGTGAAGAATTATTGTTCATACCATCCTTCAAAGTTTAGCGCTGGTTAAAAGATTTTAGAACAATAAAACCCGTTTTTTTAAAGGGTATTGGAAGAAGCATTGGGTAATTCTACAATTAAATTTATCTCATAGAGAGAAATCGATATGGTTGATTATTTATAAAACATTTCAGTAAAGGAAGTAACTGCTGACTATGTCAAAGCTGTAAAATTGCAGATATACATCTCAGATTGTAAAAGTAGCTTTCCTGTAATGGTAACCATTTGGAGATGCAGGAAGGAGTGTTTACAAAAGGGGGTGTTCTTCTAATGAGCATGGGTGACAATAATTGCTACAGTGCTGTGCCCCATTGCCATATCAATGACAGTGAAGGATCCAGAGTCTGTCTTTTCCACTTAGGGTTACAATGTCAGGAAAAGAAAAAGGACAAAGGACCCTCTTAAAGGATTTGATTTTAATAACATCAGTAACAGCAACATAGTTCTGTAAATGAACAAACAGTTAATACATTTAATTAAAACGTTTATAGTTTCTGCTTAAACTTAATGAAATTGAATTATCATAATTCTAATAGGCTTTTAGAATCACAAGAGGGATTTCATTTCCTCACAATCTGACACATGAAGCCTCGGTGTAAATTCAAACTGGAAGACTATTCATCTCACCTGCTCAACCAAAGATGTCGTCATGCGCCTTCAATTCCAACCTATCGGTGAAGGTCTCCTCCTCCAAGCATCAAGCGTCCCTCCCTTGATAAGGTCCAGCTGTTCATCTGCTTCCACTCATTTGCTGAGCTTCAACCTTCCTCCACCTTCAGCTCAAGACTTCTTCAATATCCATTCAGTCTTCGGCATTCTACCAGTGTCCAGGCCCAAGAAGGGAAGATGTTTCTAATCTTCATACATAGCTGCTTATTCTCTCTGACAGCGGTTACCAGCGGTTCCTCCTGGATCAGAGCGCCAAAGACTTTTATTTGTCAATTAAACTTTCTAATACCACTCTCTCTCTGTGAGAGTCTTTCCAGGTTGAATTTACTTTTGATGCTTATGATGCTTCCAGATCGGGAATTTTATATGTCCTGACAAACCAGACAATGTGTTTTCAAGCATTGACTGGGAGATTATCTTTATCACAGTCATACCAAATGTTGAGCTTCCAAATGATTTCTGCATTTGGAGCACAGTATTTGGATTGGTCTGATTTCACCTTAGGTAGTACTGCCAATGTGGGAAATTATGTCCACACCACGGTGAGGTGTGGACTTGTGTGTTACCTGAACATCTTCCTGGAGACTGATTAAGCTTTTTCAGTAAAGCCTTTGTTCCTTTTGCACCATAGTGTTGCAGCATTGTCAGTGGTTGGATGTACTACTAAAATGTGTGCATTGTTCTTTTAAGAAACCTGTTTTATTTGTATCTTAAATAGTTTTCACCAGCAGTTTGAGGTTTCCATACTACCCCACTTTGTATGTTCTTGAACCTCTATGGGGTGAGTGACTTTCTACTGTATGCAAAGTACACACACACAAAATGAAGACACAAATGAGCAGAAATGTTTAACTGTTGATTTATTTGTCTCAAGTTAGATTTTTGTATGCTTAATTGTCATACCTATGTTTTACATAAGTTTTGCTTGAATGTGGTCTGCTACAACCAGAGGAAAACTCCTCGCAAAAACAATTGCCTGTGATGACCTCTAAATCAAACATTTTTTTTGTTACTTTTGATATACATATATTGTTTAACTTATTTTTGCTATTGATTTTGTTTAAGGTTTTCCATTCTTTTAGGTAATTTTTTTTGTGGAATTAAAAGGGGGGTTTGTGGTGTCACACTTTAAACTTTGTGCTCAGAGTGTTGACTCACTTACTGAGGAAAAGAAGATTGAGGTTTATGTTTTTGAACTATGTATGAACTGGGCCTGCAGTGTAAATACAAGAGGATATGAAAGTAGGCAGATGCAAAATGTTTTTGTATACCAGTCCTGTGTAGGCAGAGGTGACAATAAACTACACGACAAGATGTGCAATTCTGTCATTTTATTGATTCAGTGTCTTCATGTTAAGATAGACGAAATTTCCATAACAAGAGGTTACCACTTTAGCTCCTAATCCATGAAGCCCCCATACCTCTTTTTTCGCCCACTTTCTTTTTCCCCAGACGTTTTTGGAGCTTCACCATTCTTGCTGTTGTCCACAAGCCATTCAGGCCTTCCAACCCGCCTCATGAACCCTCCGTAGCGCTTTTTAAGAGCATGACCCAAAACTGCCTCAAAAAGACTGCCTTTTATCACATCCCCTTTACTATGGTGGTTGAAGCCTGCATACCTCTTCACTGCCTCCATTTCATCCCTACTTTCCTCAATGTCATGATCTTTTGTAGCACCAATGATCTTTAAGATTCCCAGTCGGGTGTCCTCTTCGTCATTGTTGTTCTCCAGGTTATTCAGTGCCCTCTGGGCAGATGATGAACGACGAGACAGGAAACCTCCATAACGTTTCATAAAACCACCATACTTTTTATCAATTTGATGTTTAGGTAAACGGACAGCCTCCTCAATCATCATTGCATCCACAGCTTTCTGGCTTGGCTGTTGAAGGGGGTCAGCATCCACAGAAACATTGTCGTCACTCTCAGTTAAAAAGTCCTGGCACATGCGAAGTCTCTGGGTGTCCATCACACCTTCACACTCAAGAGAGCATGTCTGGAAGAAAAGAAAACACACTGTTAGAAGTTTCACCAGGGTTTCTCCCAGCGTATTAGAAGCCTGACGGACTGCCAGGCTTCTAATACGGCAGTCCGCCGTAATACGCCAGCAAATACGCTGGCAGTCCCTTCAGACGCTGTGCAGACTTTTTTAGAAACTCTTCTGGAATGTAATGGTAAAAGCAAAGCTACTTTCAGTGCTGAAAGTGAATAAAATAAGTAAAATCTTAATGATTTTGTTGACTGATTTTATGCTCCATGTGTCAGTACAAATTTTGATTCATCGGTTAGGATTTTCCATCCTCAACAATTGGTAGGAGGGCTGCATCTGAACTATAACAAGATCAGCTGATCTGTGCCATCGAAGAAATGTAAATGATGACAATGGCCACATAAGAATTAGAATAGAGGATAATAGAAGAAGATTAAAGTTGATCTGAGTCACAGAAGAAAGGCAGTTGCTTGACTGTGGCCGCGTTGGAATTTAGTTTTTGCATCCAATTAGGGTAGTTTGTGTGTGTGCATTATTCTCACGGGTGAAAAGCGGTGGGATCAACTGTGTGTATGAAAAGCGCAGGGAGCAATTGTGTGTGTAAAAAAACAAAAAACGACTGAGAGTGAAAGGTGCTGCTGCAGAGCAAACATTTTGTGTAAATGTATTCTTTTCTGTTGATTGCAGTTTGGTTTAAATGTTATGGTTGGTGTTTGGGCATTATAAATTGTTGGTTCGTATATCTGTATGCGCGCGGTCATGTTGTGTCTGTATGTGTGCACTCATTTTGTTATTATGTTGGAGCTTCTGTCTCTGTGTCCCATGGACAGCGTATGTTTGCTGTTCTTCAACAGATAAAATGGTTTTGGGAAGAATATAGGTATTTTCTGAAAGACCTCTGTCTCGTTGTTCTGCAGTAATTTTAAATTGACATGAAGCCTGGTAAGCAAAGTGGTTCAGAACTCTTCCATTCTCTTAGATAAAAGCGCAGATTTTAAGAATTAAGACACTTATAGAACATACCTGAACAGTTTTTAATAGAAACACATTCATTCTAGACATTTTCTAATTTTATACTAGTATTGATTATATGTTTGACTAACTTAGTGTTACAAATTTAACCTGATTTAGACAATACCTGTGCTGTTAATATAAAACTACAAATTAGACTAGTTCAAGTCATGTTAATTTCAACTAAATGGTATTCTAATTAAATTCCAATTAATTATGCGTTGTTAGTTTGTTTTCTTTAAGTGTTAGCGTTTCTCTGTGGGAGATAACTTGAGATGTGTCCTCCACTGCCTGCTCGTTGTAGACGCGGCCTGTGTGCCAGAGTTAATTTATGGCGTGGTTCCGGACTTCCGGTTTGAGCAGAGCCATGTGAGGACACGTTGAACTGAGCTCCGACTGGACCCTCAATTTTGGCTCAAAATAACTCAATTTCAGCGCTGGTCTTGCATTAGACTAAGAACATTACTACTTAAGGGAGCAAAAAGGTAGGCATACACCAGCAAAATGCCCAAACAGCGTAACCCCCAAGTCGAACCCCAAGAAGCTAATGCTAGCGGCCATGATGAAGTGCTAACTGCTATTGGTGGACTGTGCGGTGAACTGATGGCCACGCTAACAACTACGGCAAAGGTACACACAGATAAACTTCAAGAATTACAATGTGCTCTGGGAAGGATGGAATCCAAAATAGATGACACCATGGGCCGCGTTGCGGAACTTGAGACTGCTACTGCGACCCACTCGGATTCGATCCATGCTATGGAGGTAGACATATCGGCCATGAAACAAGAGCTAGCAACCCTGAAAATTCGCTGCGAGGACCTGGAGGCCAGGTCCTCCAGGTCCTCGTATCGTGGATCAATCTGCGTATCGTGGGTGTAAAAGAGGGGCGTGAAGAGGGGAAGCTTATGTTTGGCTTTGTGGCTGAACTTCTGAAGGAGACATTACAGCTTGCTTCGACTCCACTCCTGGACCGGGCACACCGCACTCTGCGCAGCAAACCAGTCGGCGGAGACGCGCCTCCACGAGCCATCGTGATCAAATGCCACTACTTCAACGAGAAGGAGGCTATTTTGAGGAAAGCANTTCTGGAGAGCTATCTTTAAGACCCTGTCGAAATCGTGGAATATTAATATTCCGCCGAATCCTCTTTCTGCAATATTTGGGGTTGTTCCTCGGACATATTGTGTGTCCACCCGACAAGCTTCAGCTGTAGCCTTTTCCACATTGGTTGCTCGTTGACTCATACTTCTATCATGGAAAAAAGAGGCACCTCCCTCCTATAAACAATGGATTAAGGACATGCTTTCAAATCTCAAAGTTGAACAACAGAGATATGCTGTGCAGGGTTCTGCTGACAAATTTTACAAAGTATGGCGGCCATTCTTGTGTCACATTGAGGGACTTCCAGCCAATCAGGCAACTCAGCATGAAACTAACTAAGTCAACCTTCCCTTTTTTTTAATTTTTTTTTTTTATGTTCTGTAACGGATGTGTGGATTTGAATGTTTGGGTTAGTAATCTACTTTGTTGAAAACCAATAAAAATATTCAAATAATAATTTATGGCGTGGTTCCTCCCTGACAACAGTCTCTCCTGCAAGAGAGATTAGCATTCAATTAGTTGGATTAGTATTCAAACTAATCCTGCACAATCCACTATTTTCACATGTGGTAAAATTAACTGTATGTAGGATGAACATTATTTAATGTGTTGAAATTTTAGAAATTTTGCTTGGATGTTGATGGATTCAAATTTAAACTTAAAGAAATTTGAGAAATTGAGGTTTCTCAATTGAAGCAGACCTGAATTTTATCATGGACTAACCAAAAATTTTCTCTCTTATCTTATCAAAAACATGATTTCTTTTCATTTGAAAATTGGTCACTTTAAAATGTCTAAAGAGGGTACAGGATTGGTAAATAAATATGAGTAGGTGCATGATTCAAAGGGAGATTATGAAAAAGCTCCAGATTCAATTAAGGTTCATTAAATTGGTTACAACATATTCTTGTCTCGAGACAATTTATTATTTCAAATGTAGATAATTTGGTTACATTACTTCAAAGTGGGAATTAATATGTTAGAACAGGAGTAATCACATTACAGCTTTGGTTTAAAACTAGATAGAATTTATTGAGTAAGAGACTGTCTCATTTAGTTTGAAATTTTTTATTTTACTTTTCATTTTTATTATTATTATTAGGATTAGGGTTATCCTTTAGGTGGTAAAGGAGAAATAGACCCTAATTCCTGGTTGGCTTATAGATACGGTTAATTATGAATTTGTTAATCAAGAATTTAGAATTTATTCATTTGACTTTGGTGTATTGTGAATTTATTTAATGAGCCCTTACAGTGCTTTCCTGCTTGAGTAAAATAGGGTGTCTGTGATATAGAAGCTCTTACTAAATTAGGTAATTTAAAATTGAATAGCTTAAATCAATACCTATGCCATGTTTATTTGCATAGAAATTATTGATAAATTTCCTGCATCAGTTCTAATTTTTAATTATACATAGTTACAGTTGGATGTAGTTGTTATCATTGAGAAAATCTTGGTTAAAAGTACTATAAAAATCAGATAAAATGTGAATATATTTTTTGAATTCTTAAAGCAAAACATAATACATAAATAAAAACAATAAAAGCAGTTTTGAAAAATGTCAGGATAACAGTAATATTTCTATTAATTATTAAATAATTAATTTACATATGCATTTGAATAACCAACTTCTGAAAAGTGTACGTAGATGGAAATACTAAATTTTGTTTACATTTTTAATGATTTTTTTGTAGATGAGAGTTTAACTTTGTGAGAGATGTTGATTCCATAATCGGTTAATTCTGACACATCTTAGGGTGAATCATCTTAACGCATTTCTATTTTTCCTTTTTCTTTGGAGCTCAGGGACTGAGGCAGTGTACCGTTATCTGAGCTGCTCCAGTGATCCTGAGCCTGGCTGAAAATAAAAACAAAAATAGAGGCAACTCTTGATATACATCACAAGCTACCGAAAATAAATTTAATTTATAATTATGTGAGTAAAAGGTGGCATACACTTCTTTTTTATTAATTTACTTTGTGTTTTACTCTAGCAGTGCTGCTTCCTGAGGTCTGACAGGGGCTGTGGGGGCAGAGTTTTGCGGGTTCAGGGCCGTCTGAGGAGGTGAGAAAAGGGGGATCGTGTAGCTTCGGCTTCAGGCCTCCGCTGTTCTTAATCACGCTGACATGGACATTTGCTCTTTCTACACATATGAATTGTGCTATCTTCTGCTGGACTCCTGTTTGAGGGCCAAGACCTATTGGACAATTCTTCCAAGTGAGGTTGGATTGCTTTTTCCTGTTGTCACGTGACGGCGGATTGCAGCTTACAGGATCTCGCATTGGATGTTTGGCTGTGATCTCTGAGGAAACACCTGGCTGGGGAACGAGACCCAGGCACAATTTCTGAGGGTCTCCTATGGCAGAAAAGACCAACGGCTTCTGCCCGACATGAGACGGAGGTTTGAAAACAATGATTCTTCTGCTGTATCTCTCAGTCTCTCCCACACTCTCTGTCAAGTGGGGCCACAAACTTTGTCCAGATTTTTCTGCACAGCGGGAATGAAATGCTGCCCTGGACAGTTTCTGATGGGGCAAATGGAACATCACGTGTAAAGTTGGACTGAGACTCAGAGGTGGTCCTGTTTGTCTGTTGCCATGGTTAGTCCTGGATTCTTCACCTCTGGTCATGTGGCCTGGGCTCCGGGTCCACCCCTGGGACTTCCCTCTGTCTGCAGGTTGGAGACAAAATGGCTGCCAACAAAACTTGGTAGTTTTTAATGGTTTTTCTTGAATTATCGAATTGTGTGATGCCACTTTTTCTTCACCTTAGCTTATTTATAGCACATTCATAGTTTACTGCCTTTGCATTTTGACCTCTGCTATTTGATGACTGGGTTTTAAAAACCCCTCTAAAACCCATCTCCTGGTGTAAGAAGTTTTACGAAACAAGTGCAGGCTTGATGCAGGAGGGGTGTTAGGACTCTCTGCAGTTTACAGAAATGTTTTGTTTGCCTGAATGATTATCACTCCGTTTGTCTCACATCTGACTAATGTGTTTTTCTCCTCCAGTATGACAAGAATCGAAAAAGGATAAAAGTATGGTAAAAATTGTTAATTTCAAGTTCTATGTGTAATTGTTGATCCAAGGTAATAATCTCTAAACATTTCTCATAATCATAATTTACAGTTTTTGGTTTGAGACAAAATAGGGTTGTCTTTTATTACATGCCTGGAATATATTACAAGGGATCTTAATTTAGCACGGATCATTAACTTTTCACACTACTGATGATATTTTACAAGCTTTTAGTGTAGCTGGTTACTTCTTATTAAATGAGGACTATTTGATTGAATTTAATTAAAATACAAAAGATATGTTAACACTTAAAACAAGCAATGTTTTTTTGAAGGTTGAAATGTACTATGTGTTACTTGCTTTAAGCATTTCTTTAACTATTATTAAGAGGAGAACTTAAATAACAGATGTTATTGATATATTGATGCTCTATTGGCTTAGTATGGGGAAATATGCATGAGATTTGAGGCAATGATCTTCAGCTTCAAGGATCTTCAGCTTCTTTTAAAAAAAAGAACATTATGTTTAATAATCAGATGATGCACCATCTTAAAGAATCTTCCTTGTTCTCCTCATCACCTGTGGATGCTGCTGTGTTCCCTGCCTGGAGTCCTTGGCTGTACAGTGCACCACTTCCAACATAGAGAAGGGAAGTGGTACCGATAGAACCCCACCTGCCTATCA
>NW_006800617.1:34901-44939 GCF_000485575.1 Poecilia formosa | reverse complement strand
TCCCGGGTGGCTACCGTAATATATCATATATGCCCTGAAAGCGCAATGTCTCAGCTTTTCTGCACTTTTGGAATTTTTTTGATATGTTGAACTGTTCATAAATTACGGTAATGGGAATTACACATGCGGAATCCTGTCGGCGCCGACAGGTTGGTCATAAGAGGGTTTTAAACATAAGCTAACTAGTCGGATGAGTTTCTAAAGTAATGCTGAATATTCTGAATTGAATACATTAAAATTAATGATATAACGTGTCAAATAGATCTAGCAAAATAGTGTTTCTTAAAACATTGAAGGTATCGTTTGATTGCTGCATCTCTCTTGCTATAATTCAAAATAATAGGCTGCCAAGTCATGCAGGAAGGTCTAATCTGAACATTTATATATCATTTAATAAATTTAGTATCAAATTTCTCCCCAAAACTGGCAAAAATGTATTGATAAATATGATAAACCCCACAAAAGAGGGTAATTCAGTTAAATAAATATTTTATAGAAGGGTTTCAAAATAACAAATTGTTCAAAGGTTAAAGTTGTTGAACTTTTGGGATTTAAAACCATGATGAGAATAAAATGAATCAGTTAAATATATAGTGACAGGATTAACTTTATTCTTGTAAAACAGACTAATCATTCTGTGAGGATCTAAAATTAAAAGAAAATATGAGGATTCAAATTAAAATTGGTCTAAATTGGGATTTACAAATTAGCAATTATGGAACTGCTTAAAGGGGGTCAAAAAGGATTGACCGAATAAAAAAAAATCAAGTTCTCATAATCAAAATTTACAGTTTTTGGTTTGAGACAAAATAGGGTTGTCTTTTATTACATGACTGGAATATATTACAAGGGATCTTAATTTAACACATATTAACTTTTCACACTACTGATGATATTTTACAAGCTTTTAGTGTAGCGGGTTACTTCTTATTAAATGAGGACTATTTGATTGAATTTAATTAAAATACAAAAGATATGTTAACACTTAAAACAAGCAATATTTTTTTGAAGGTTGAAATGCACTATGTGTTACTTTAAGCATTTATTTAACTATTATTAAGAAGAGAACTTAAGTAACAGATGTTAATGATATATTGATGCTCTATTGGCTTAGTATGGGGGAAAATGCATGAGATTTAAGGCAATGATCTTCAGCTTCAAGGAGCAGCCTTTTAAAAAAAAGAACATTATGTTTAATAATCAGATGATGCACAATCTTAAAGAACCTTCCTTGCTCTCCTCATCACCTGTGGATGCTGCTGTGTTCCCTGCCTGGAGTCCTTGGCTGTACAGTGCACCACTTCCAACATAGAGAAGGGAAGTGGTACCGATAGAACCCCACCTGCCTATCAGATTATTTCCCGGAATCGAAAGACGAGCGTGGAACTCCGGCTTTCTAGAGTATAAGAGCAGTACTAGTATCTAGTAAAAAAAAGTATATTTTTCCTTTACTGTTATTCATTATGCAATCCATTAATTGTGCTTTTGTTGTTTTTTGTGTTGTAGAATTAAGTCCAATCCTTTCTGAGTGTGCCGGGATGTGAGACTGTGGGCGCCTTCCACGATTGGTGGACCAATTTAAAGCTGAAACGCCACACTGAAGCCTCGTGGGCTCTGTCGGGGTTTCCCATCGGGCTGTGCCGACTGTGCATCTGGACACATGCAGAAACTGATTTGATGTTGATAGGTCTTGCTATAACAAAGACTGATCTGATTTTATTTTATTAATCTCATTACAAGTAAATCTTACTGCATTTTTATGCTTATTTACTCATTTGATTTTATTAGTCTCATTACATTTTAATTATACTGCATTTTATACTCATTTTAGTTTATTAATATCATTATATCTTTATTGTACTGCCTATAATCCTTATTTACTCTATTGGTTTGACATTTTATCATTGTATTTGTTTTATAATCTGAACCCTTAAATACTCATTACCTCTAAGATTTTCTTAACATTTAATTTCATCTGTTAACATTGCATCCTTTCTATGGTTTATTAACTTTTAAATACATTTTATTCATTTTACATTTTATTAACTTTTTGAATATAATCTTAACATTTTGTTCATTTTATGCTGTACTAACTTTTAAAATATTCTTTTAACATTTTACTCTTTTATAGTTCATTAACCACATCAAACCACAAATATAACATACAGTCACAATTTCAGAGGTGTGAGTTGAGCATTGGGTGTACAGTGAGTTATGCAGTGGGAATCATAAATCTTTGGCATCTCACACATGCTGCCCAGCTCATGACTCTGTCTGGAGCGCAGTTCGCAAAAGTTTATGTACGTATTCCTCGGTGGGACGCTGCATTAGAGTGCCAGTGGTTCAGCACATGGAGATTTCGTGCTTGCCTCATATGTCACGCAAAACACTGATTGTTTTTTGTTTTGTTTTGGTTTTTACAACACAATGCATCAAACTGTGGCATATCAAATGCTTTGTTTACTTACAGTTAGGCAGAGTTGCTATAAAAACTTGCCCTGTAAATCTGGAAAGCCAAAACATTCTCTGTGGTGCTTATTAAAACCTCAATAGACACGAAATGGAAGAGCTACTACAGCCACATAAATTAATTCTCCACATTTGTTTTTCTGCATCCATCAGAGATGCAGAGTGCAGTGCATATAGTTCATCATGCAGGGCCGGTCCAATGTTGTATGAAGAGAATAGAAAATTTATTAATGCTGGAGCCCTCCAGCACTAAATAAAATTGGTGCTAAGAACATCAGCACCAATAACAGTGTTTCCACATAGATTTTTGCTACCGGCTCTACTTTAGCAGCCTGGCTCGGCTCAGCTCCATTTCGGAGTGACCGTGTTTCCACCGGCCCGACTTGGCTCTGTAGCAGGGTGCCGCCCTAAGCTGCTAGAAAGGTGGGGGTATAGCAACCTGCCTCCAGATGTCGTGTTACTATGCGACCGAAAGTGAGTTGTTTTTCTGAGACAAAAGAAGAAGAGAGAGTTGAGCTATTGATTTATAGCCTGATTGTGATTTTCTGAGACTTCAAGAAAAAGTGCAGTGGGAGGAATGCTGCGTTTGTGGCAAGGAGGAGCTGATCTCCGCCTTGCAGCGGGAGGAAAGCATGTGGCTCAGGTGGTGTAAGGGGGGCTAACGATGATTTTTGAATTAAACTACTATAAAATTTGTAATATAGTGCTGAATATACATGTGTTAATTTTAGCCAGGGTGTTGCAAATAACTTAAAAGTATCAGAATAGCATGGTGGCACCGCACATTCATAATATATTCCAATGTGTTTTCAGATGTTGGTAAACTGCCGCTGCAGACCATCAGTGTGGTTCTTCGTGCTCCTCTGAGTTGTAGGATGTCTCATCAGTGTTCGTCTTCCTGACTGTCAGTCAGTGTTTACCTTCAGGATGTCCAGAGACCTTCACCTTTCTGGAGCAGGGATCATATGAGCTCAATGTGATGATGAAACATTTCTAATTAAAAAAATGTGGCTGATGTTCTTACAGAGTTGAAGTGCATTAACAATATGTTGTTTTTAACTTCTCAATATGTTTAATTATGATGCATCTGATGATCAAGTTATTCTGAGAACACAAAGCCATATTCCTTCTAATCTGACTGGTTCTAGTTTTAATAAAACCTTCCATGTTTTCACATTTTGGTCACTAAGAATTGATCGGGGGCTTAAAAGTTTAAACTCTTAAACTTATTTTAAGTCTTATTTATCACTAATTAAGGTTACAGGTTTTGGACACATTTTCTCACTTTCTTACACTGAAGATTCTCCAGGAAGTCAGCTGAACAGTGAGTGGATAGAATGATGTTGTATAAAGTAGAAATGAACAAACATGACTTGTATTTTGGGTTCTTGTTAATAGCAACCCTGATAATAATGTCAAAATCTTTGAGGTGTCACATATATGGGACAATGCTGTGACCAAAGTCTGCTATATAGTGATATGACACTCAGGAATGATCCGATTCTTCTGAACGGATCTTTACTAAGTCCTATAGGACTGAAGCCTCATTGAGAGCCATTCTTTGTTCTTGTGATGCTCTGCGTACACTGCAGTAGCTATTATTATTTTATTTCATAAAAAAATATATAGATATATTTAATTGGCGAATAAATAAAACAACGAAAGAATGCAGAGCATGCTCATTCCTCTTTGATTGTGTTTGTCACCTTTCATGGTGGCAGACGTTGCAGCGCGAAGGAGGGTGGGAACAGTGACGGGAACTGCTCCTTCTGCTTGGTTACTTATAGCTTGTTGTGCCTTGGACAGTGTTCATAGTTGAGCGTTGTTTAATGTTAATGTATTGCCTTAATTGCTATGTTTAATGGTGCAGACAGTTGTGGTTTCTGATATGGGCAACTGCCCAGGGCGTTATCTTTTTAGAGATGGTAGGAGACCTCTGTGGATTGGAGATGGAAACAAAGCAAAATTAAGAAGAGTTTGAATTGATAATGATACTGCTTAAATTTATTTCAGCTCTAAGTGTTTAATATCTAGGTGTTTTATGGGAATGTGGATCTTTCAGATCAATTTGAGAACCAATTTTGATAGGTGCACTTAATTTTATTGTGTCACGTAGCGTGGGGTGCTGGTGTTGGTCTTGACTTGGTCTCGGGTTAGGTGGTTTTGACTACAACACTGCTACGTGACTTCTTGGTTGCATGTCCTCCCCCACCCACCTTCTTTCCATCCCCTTTCAGTTGAGTTTCTTTCAAAATACATGCCACTATTGGCAAAAAAGTGAAGTTCATGCTATGTTAGGACAGGAGAAGAAAATGTTTCCATCCCTGAAATCATGATGCATGCAATCACATATCTAAGTCTAAACTATGTTACAGAGAGTAAACAATAAAAACATGCTTTATCTAGGACATTTTTCATTGAAAGGGCACATTACTGATGTATTAAAATTAAATACGATAGGTACAGTTAATGATATTATATTAGCGATTAGGTAAAGCATTCAGCAAGTACTTTTACTTTTAATACTTAAGTATTTTTAAAAGCCAGTGCTTTTTTACTTTTTACTCAAGTAAAACTGTTAATGTGGTACTTTTACTTTTATTATAGTACATTTTTGTCTGTGTATTTGTACTTTTACTTAAGTAAATTTTTTGAGTACTTTCTCCACCACTGGTCAGACATTTACAGACACCAGTGGTGTCAGGTGCAGCACCTGTCGAAAATCTTCTGGGACAAGTGGAAGAAAGAGTTTCTTACTACTCTCCAGTCACGCCGCAAGTGGCAATCCAGCCCACAGAATGTGAGTTTAGGAAGTGTCGTCATACTCAAAGACAGTCAAGTACCAAGAAATGAATGGCCTCTTGGACTCATAACTAAGGCGTTTCCAAGTAAAGTAGAAGGTAGCCAAAGAAGATGTTTCAAAGTTGTTTGTAAGACCTACAGTGCTGCTTGAAAGTTTGTGAACTAGTTGAGTAGTTTAGATTTTTCTTTATTTTTACCATGATTTTCTTATTTTTTCTTTACCAGATTTTGTATATGAAATGTCAAGTTTATGTTCATCAATTCCATTCACTTATTTTGAGGAAAATGTGTGAGTTGAAAGCAAACTAAATGAAAAATAGAATCAGAGCATCTGCAAAAGTAGATGAACCACAGCTGCACTGGTAAAGTCAACTAGGTAAAAGACTCGGGTGAAACACATCTGAGTGCTCAAGTAATCAGTTAAGCAGACAAATCAAATGAGACATCATTGGGAAAGGTTTTGGGCCACACTGGTTTAAAGGGAGAGGACCAAAGTGGTTTGGTTGGTTGTGTCAAGGCATAAAGAACAGATCAACAACACAGAGGAAAGGAGACATCTGAGGACATCAGGAAGAAGATGGTGACAGTCCATCAGTCTGGGGAAAGCTACAAGAACATCACCAAAAGATTTCAGCTTCATCCATCCACTGTAAGATAAATCATTTACAAATGGAGGGCACTAGGCATCACTGCAACTCTGCCCAGAAGTGGACAGCCATCAAAACTTCCACAAAGAAGCACCAGAAAAATAATAATGCAGGTAAAGGCTAATCCACGCATCACCTTCAGAGAGTTGCAGACCTCTCTGTCAGCGTCTGGGATAAATGTACATGCATCTACAATCAGGCAAAAATATCAATAGACATAGTATTCATGGAGAGCTGCTAGAAAGAAACCTCTGCTCTCAAGAAAGAACAAAGTTGCCCATTTAAACTTTGCCAGAGAACACTTGGACAAACCAGAGGCTTTCTGGAAGTTCATTATCTGGATGGATGAGTCCAAAATTGAATTATTTGGCCTCAATCAAAAGTGCCATGTTTGGAGAAAAGTCAACACTGCATTTACAAAAAAGTACCTCCTCCCTACAGTGAAGCATGGTGGTGGAAATGTGAAAGTCTGTGCCTGCTTTTCTGCCTCCAGACCTGGACGACTCCATATGATCCAGGGAACCATCAATTCCCAGGACTATCAACAAATTCTTGACCAGAATCAATGCCATCAGGCAGGGAGTTGAAGCTGGGACAGAAATGGATTATGCAACAAGACAATGACCCAAAACATTCCAGCAAAAGTACTGTTAAGAGAGGAAAAATTCTTGAACTTTAAAAACCTTTTGACTCGTTAAATCCTCCCTTATGCCCGGGTTCAGAAAAATGCTGTGCGCAAAGACTGAGATCACGCAGAGATAACAGCGTCACAATAATCAGCATTTATTCAAGACAGATGCATACTATCACCAGAAAAGCACATCACATAACATCAGAAACCTCAGAGCACAAACACATGAAAATTTACCTGAGAGAGAAAAAGACAAAAGATGGAAACGACAAACAAAAAGCAAAGACGTCTTTGGAGAAGTTGCAAGAGCAAAATCTGATTTGTTACTTCTGTGTAGAAAGTTTTATCTTCTTTTCTTTAATTTATTCAAATAAGGCCTATCTTTGCTCATCCAACCAGGAGCTATCTCTGACCCTCTATCTGAAGCCAGAAACCCCTGCCGTGTTTATGGCCTTTCACAGATGAGTGTGAAAAGCTACAACTTCCACTGTATTGTTTTCCCACACAGGCAAAAGGCAGTTCAAACGATCCTAGCAAACCATCTGCTGTAACTACAAGTAACATAAAGGTCAATAGGCCAGAATACATTACTCATTTCAAAACCACAATTAGGGCATTTGAATCAAGATAAGTTAAGTTTTAAAACTAGCTTATTTTAAATTTATTTTCTCAACAGTACTAAGGAATGGCTTAACAGAAAGAAGATTCACACTCTGTCAGGGTCTGTGTTTTTATGTTTTGTTTTGTTAGTTTTTTCCTTTGTTTTTGGTTTTGAGTTTTATTTCCCTGGAGCACCTGTCATTCCCCATGGCATCCACCAGAGGCCGCCAGGTTCAGAGCCCCTGGGATACTGCGGGGGCGACCCTGTAGGCACACCTGCAGCTCTTTGGAGGGCGTGGATTGAGGATATAAGCAGCGGCTGAACGACTTCTCATCGCCTGAGTGTTGCTTACCTTGGTAACATTCGTTCCTGAGAAAGGCCCTCTGTGATAACTCCTTGTTGTTTTCCACGCCAGGTGATCCTGTTGTCTCCTTGTTGTCCCTGAGTGTGCCGTCTGCCCCGGGGCTCAGTGAGAGCCTATGATCCTCGTTGTTGTGAGTTACCTTCCTCGTGTGTCCTCCCTCGATACTGCTGGTGTTACCAGTCAGACGCCACTCCTTGTGTGCTCACCTTCCCCCGTCATCAGTCCGTCTCCAGTGGATTCCCCTTCGGGACGCTAGAGGATCTGTCGGTCCGAGCCCGAACCCATTTGGAGAAAGAAAACAACTGGACCAAGTCGAACTCCGCTCGTTCCGCCACAAACAAACCTGTCCGCCCTCCAACGAAGCTCCATTATCCAGCACTCTGCTCACAATTACTCGCCTCCAAACCAAGTATGAACTAGTTTGTCTCACTCCTGGAAATTACTCACCTTTCCTCGCTAATCCTTTGTCTCTCATTGACAGTAAGACGACCTGGTCAACCGCTCAAGTATTCTCCCCCTTTTCGCTTTCCTCTGGATCCAATAAACTTATCATTGTTCATTTATCTGCCTCTCCTGATTGTGTTCTTGCATGTGGGTTAGAAAGCTTAATACCAACATGACACACTCTGGATTGGCCCAGTCAACGTCTGGATCTCAATCCCATAGAAATGCTGTGGCAAGATCTGAAACGGGCAGTACATGCCTTATGTCCCTCCAATCTGTCTCAACTAACAGAGTTCTGCAAGGAGGAGAGGACAAAAATCCCAAAAAAGCAGATGTAACACTCATCTATATTAAGTGAAAATGTTTGGTTGAAGTAATGGCTGCAAAAGGAGGTGCTACAAGCTACCAACTGAAAGAGTTCACATACTTTTGCACTTGGCAGATTGTCTGTTTTTCACAGATAAAATACTTTATTCATGCCAGACCGGGAGTGTTCTGTTGCGAAGTTGTATATACAGTGATCCCTCGCTATAACGCGGTTCACTTTTCATGGCCTCGCTGCTTCGCGGATTTTTTTGTGCAGTTTTTTTCACAGTGCATTGTCTTATGCGTCCTGATTGGCTAAACAGTCTCTGAGCTTCTTCTCTACCTGAGTGCCAATAATGTTACGGTATTTAAATATAAGAAATACAGATTGACCATTCAGGAGATGAAAGCTGAAAACTTTGAATGCCTGCTGGAAAAAACTGTGGCCATAGGCCGCGCAATACCCGACCGGAGGCTCGCTTGACGAGATCCATCGCTCTGCCGTAGATACAGCTGTTAATCTCGTAAAGCAGCTTGGAGGAGACACTTTAATGACATGACTCCTGATCACATTAAGGCCTGATTGATAAAAACGCACATCCGCTGACCTGAAAACAAGTTTTGTTCTTTGGTTTCAATGCAGAGTATTTAATTATGCTGTATAATAATTGTAAAAACTAAAGGTAACTACTTCGTGGATTTCACTTATCGCGGGTTATTTTCAGAACTCAACCCCTGCGAAAAATGAGGGATGTATTATATTTTTAGTAATTAAGTTAATTTATGTAGGTCAAAAAGGGAGGAAAGCCTGCCCTCAAGTGTTCTTTTCAGGAATTGCAACCTAGCAATCTTTTGTTTTTTTGAAATAAACTTTATTGAACAGCAGACGCAGTCAAGGAGACAGTATGGCGTCCTCATTCACTTTGTGATGTCTGGTTCGAGTGCTAATCTACAGACATCTTTCGTTTATGGTCACATTGCCGGTATGTATTGTGAAAATAATTATGTAGGATTGTTTCTGTGCTAGATGTAGCTTCCTAATGTACTATTTGATTGCAAATAAGTTTTCTTGTGTAATTTAATGGTAAGTTGGGAAATTACTTAATATGGTGTTGGTAGCCTAGATCTACACACGTAGATTTTTGACAGAAACTAAGTGTAAAAGTGTCATTTATTCTGCACATACTCATATATTTACTGTATCTTTTGTTTTCGGTTTCACCCTTTTGATTGCCAATAAACCTGCTAACAACGGTCTTTGGTCTTCAGAGTTTTGATATGAGAAAGGTGTCAACTAGCTTTTGCATCAGACATGCACCACTAAAGGCACATCATATAATTTAAAATTACTTAGCATTTTGTGGTGATCAAATATGACTGAAAATAGTTTATCCTAATGGAGACCATTTACATAGGTTGATCTGAAATAGACAAATTCTTACTGGCAACATAATATTTATTTACAAAAGAAAATAATTTTTATGGTTAAAATCATTTGACAGGGTTTCCACGCGGTAGAAGGTAATAAATTAAATGAGCTCAAATTAAGGCCAGTAAAAGGTAGTAAGAAGTAACTAAAGGTAGTAATAGGTCGTAAATTTTTCATAATCCCTTCAAAATAATTTAAATTTTCCAGTGATGCTCACTTATTGTTTTAAGTTCGTTTTACTAAAATATGTATAGTAAATCATAACTACCGAACTGGCAGGTCCTGAGGTGTCACTGATAGACTCCAAGCTGCTGTGGGCCTGCGTAGTGTTGGAACTGCCTAATG
>NW_006800617.1:32808-34104 GCF_000485575.1 Poecilia formosa | reverse complement strand
TGGTTCCTTTTTCCACATAATGTAACCGGTAGTGTTTATGATAAAAAAAAAAAATAATAATAATAATAATTATGTGATCAGTATCGGTGATTGGCCCTCAGTATCGGGAGGAAAAAACCTGATCGGCACATCTCTAATGTATAGTAAATTATAACTACCGTACTGGCAGGACCTGAACTGTCACTGATAGACTCCAAGCTGCTGTGCGCATGCGTAGTGTTGGAACTGCCTAATGTGTTAAGACTAGCTAGTCATTTTGCGCTTCACCATGGGAAAATATAAGTTTTCACAATTTTGGCTCGATGATCTGAGATTCAAAGACTAGCAATGAGTGAAAGGCATTTTGTAAAATATGCAGGAAAAAAATCTAAATTTGACCTGCAACAACGTGACGGTGATCAAATCAGACCGACCGGAGGATCCACCATTCATCAGCAGCGGATTCCTGCGCGGGTTGAGGCTCCACCATGGAGCAGATCCCCGTTTCATTTATTGGTGCTAAATGAAGCAATGTAACTTCAAACTCAAGCTCAGCTACGAGCTAAAGTTTTACCAGCGATGCAATGGGAGCTGCAGACAGGCAGCAGACCTCGCTGACTCTAAAGCTAGCACTCAGAGGTTTAAAGCCACAGGCTCTGCCTCACCTGCCTTCCCTGACCACACCTCACTGCTACACGCAGACTCGTTGCCATAGCAACAAACAGCTCCACCATATGTATGAGGATTTAACACCATAAAACCCGCAAACGTTTCCCACACAAAGGCCAACATGTTCAGTCCTTAATAGTTTCATGTTTTCAGGCTTGATGTTTATTTTGGGATTATAAAATGATCATCTGAACACAGCGGTGGTTGATTAGCTAATTTAAACAGCTGCTCCAATTGTAAGGATGATCTGACAGAGTTGGTGTGTTGGTCACCAAAACACCGAATTTTGCTGCACATGAGCATTTGTTTATTAAACTTTTCAATGACCTGTGAAATATGATACCCTTGAACAGGGGTCCCCAAACTTTTCCCTGTGAGGGCCACATAACTTTTCCCTTCTCTGGTGGGGGGCCGGAGTCAGTTTGTAACAGAAAAAGTGTGACGTTTACAGAAGTGCCTAAATGTAAAATGTATTGTTTTCCAGAAAGCACAATCAAATAACCGTCTCTGGGTTCTTCGCAGAACAAAAGTCAGGAAATAAATAATAACACTATTAATGAAATAAATAATAACCAAATAACCCTCTCTGGGTTCTTCACAGAAAAAGATCCAGGAAGGATTATTGTCCGTATTTTCCTAACTATGAGC
>NW_006800617.1:22069-31608 GCF_000485575.1 Poecilia formosa | reverse complement strand
GGCCGGATCCGGCCTGCGGGCCGTAGTTTGGGGACCCCTGCCCTTGAACCTTATCAAGTTGTCCTAGTGTTGACAATTACTAGCAAACTAATAATCTATTGAGAATAAAACATCAGCTTGTGAAATTGGAATGTCATTGTATTTTACTGATATTCTTTAAAAAAAAGAATCCTAAGTCTTATGGATTTAGGATAAGCACTAAAAATAGTGCTCTCTGTTTTTAACGTGAGGTTTTGGTCAAGATAAAGTCACAGACCTTCAAGTAAGTGGGATAAAGTTTTGTCTTACATGAGCCGTCATCTTACATGGGTCAGTGCACCGATTGCAGCTTTCTCACAGATCGTAGATTATCGATCTATAAAAAGTTTGACCTGCCGATTTCGATTTTAGCCAGTGCCATTTTTTTGATTAAAATGTCGCTAAAAATAAGAAGAAAACTTCTATACTTGTCCCATAGAGTCTCATGTAATATCTAATTCGACATGATCTTAAACTTTTAAACTGGATGTCTATTTTTTCTTCTGGATGTCTACTTTTTTGTTTATCAGTTTTCATGTCTGAATAGAGAATATATATAATACTAAATGTTGTTTTCAACAAGTTCAGCAATGTGTCACTGAACTTTCAAATGCTTTGACATGTTATTGTAGTAATGTAAACGGATTACACAGTTACCAAACTGTTGACAAAGCATCAGCTTGCTGGGTATTTTCGTGTAATCTCTAATTTTTGATGAACATCCTTGAAGCAATTTCAGTGTGGCACAAAGCACAGCTGGATTTTACAAGCATTACAGTAGAAATGCATTTTTCCTGTGTATTATTGCTTCTTGCATCTGATGGGCACTGACTTTTTTCCCAGATTTTTGTGTGGTACAGACTGACAATTTGATCTACCAGGACAACACCACCCATTGATTCACTGTATAACTTGAACACCTCTGGACGAGACACTTTGAAAAACAAGGACTGTTTTATGTTTCAATTTCCAATCTAATTCCCGTTCTCACATGACTTATTTCATATATCCAAGCACTCAAGATCAGATATCTCTCAATGCACAATCTGTCCAAGAAAGTCTGGGAGTTTGTACTCCATCATTGAAAAAATAAAACTACATAAAATCATTAACAACTCACAAACTGGCTATGAAATGCTCATACATGCATTTCATAGCATGTATGAAATGCATGCTATGAATGAAGTGGTTCATTCATTTCTCACTAATGATATCTGCTGCTGAAACTGTCCACAGTAACACTAAATAATTAGGCATTGTACAACATACACAACCTCCTGATGTACATTGGGATGGACAGAAAATGTTTGGAAACTACTGGAGGGGCCCAGGAGAAAAAGTTTGGGAACCACTGGTCTAGAGGTTCTCATGAGGCTTTTAAAAACCTCAGTAAAATGTCTTTTAAAAAAATAATTCAGTAATAATGCCATTTTTCCTGAAAAAAGTTGTCCATCAGGTTACAATCAAACACCACACAGTCTTTAAAGATGACACTCCATGTTACAACCGGAGCATTAACTGCAACCGCTCAATCCCAGCTGCTGCACTTTGTCAAGACAGCAAATCTCAGAGTACGACTGGATTTGACTTAAAACTGTCAACAGAAAAATTGCTTTGATTTCCCTGACAGGATTTGTGCTGAGCTTTCATAGATGCAGGCTTATGAAGACCAAATTAATGAACAGGAAAATTGAACTGAATGAGGACATAATACTACCTGATAGTGAATGCCAAATGAAGCCTCGTGAAGCAATGAAGCTTCCCAGCCCATTGATTTGCCCAAAGGTTCTTTAGACCTTTGGGCAAATCAAAGGTCTAATGAACCTTGATTTGCCCAAATGAAGTGGTTCATTCATTTCTCACTAATGATATCTCCTGCTGAAACTGTGGCAGCTTTGTCACTCATATAGACATACTCAGTTAGGCATTTACTAAAAAATTAGTAAATGCAATATTGTCACAGTTTTTGTCAAACTAATGTTCAGTAACAGAAGCGTCAATTAAATCCTATTTAACTGTAATCTTGTTCAGTTATTAAATGATTTGTAGTCATACTAATCCTGGTATATGTTGGCTGTCAGTGGCTGTTTTCTTTCATGTCACAGACAGATTTGACAATAAAGACATTTGTTTTAGTGTTTTGGGAGTGAAGTGCTTGTTGGGGTGGTCAGTATTTTTTGAGTTTTGATTTGCCTCCTGAAAAACTGAAATTCTTCAAAACTTATATTTTTCTTGGATTTCTAGTTGGCTCCCTAATATTCTTAATCCCCAGGGCAGATTTTTACTCTTCCAACAACTTTAAGTCTATTTCTGCTGTGCAAGACTGATATCTTTACTGATCAAATTAATAGTGGAAATTTCGAGAAGATGAGAATTTTGGAGGTGAAGGGGTTAATTATTTTCATTTAAAAATCTTGTGAATGATCATCTCAAAGTATTCCCAGATGTCAGAGATTTTCTTCTTGCTGGGTCCTTCTCAATCAAGCTTATTTGTGTAGAACATTTCAGCAACAATGCAGTTCAAAGTGCTTTACATCATAAAAACACAGAAATATAAAGTCATAAAATGCATCATAATCAACAGTTGAGTCAGTAACAATCAACCAGTAACAATTATTACATTTTGAAAAGTGCCATCATTTAAATCATTAATACACATCAAATATATTGGTCAATGTTGCTTTTATTTCAGCCACTGCTGAAGACAAATCTTCTCCTCTGATGTGCGACTAAATACAATAAGCCATGAAGCAGCAGGGCTTTTCACGCTTTTATTTTGAAAACCGACACACAAAATGAAGCAGTCACATGACCCAGCAGTGTGAGGCCCATTGCCATCCATCCATTTTCTGTACACCCTTGTCCCTTAGTGGGGTCAGGAGGGTTGCTGGTGCCTATCTCCAGCTAACGTTCAGGGTGAGAGGCAGGGTCACCCTGAACAGATCGCAGGGCAACAGAAGCAGACAGGACAAACAACACTCACACCTAGGGAGAATTTGGAGAGGCCAATTAACCTGACAGTCATGTTTTTGGACTGTGGGAGGAAGCTGGAGAACCCACGCATGCACAGGGAGAACATGCAAACTCCATGCAGAAAGATCCTGGGCTGGGAATTGAACCCAGAACCTTCTTGGTGCAAGGCAACAGTGCTGCCAACTGCACCACTGTGCAGCCCAGCTTATTGCCAGTCATGTGGTTTTCAGCAACATGACACAAGCATCAAAGTCATCTGACACGCCCCCTTTTTCCTAGGTACACGCCTCAAAGCCTGGCTTCAGATGTCTCATCACTACTACCTGAGATCCAAGGAGAACGAATTAGTGCCCTCTGCTGGCAAACACATAGAAAATAAATTCAGGATAACTAAATAAATTGTGGGTGGGAGTTTCCTGTGGTAAATGGGCCTGCATGGAAAAGGTGGTAAAAAGATTCTGACATTTTATAAATCAGAAACACGATCTATGTTCAGTGAAGTCATACATTACTCATGTAATTACATATAAATTATTTATTTTCCAAATAAAACACTACATGCTTACATGATTGGGCAGTGACCATATGAAGAATGATCAGAATGGATTACACCATGACATTTGGGATAATTACAAATACATGTTTTAAGTAAAGATTTGATTTATTTTAAAAATGTGAGCGTAATGTTTTTTTATAAAGAAATGCCGAACATGAAAGCAGGCATCAGAAGGGAAGATTACTCACCAGTGTTTAGAAATAATGAGTGCATACGCTAGTTATTTGTTTTAATCATCAACCCACTGAGTAAAATGTAAATGGTAAATCTTTTCCAAATAAATATCCCCTTTTAACCTCCCTATATTCTGCAGAGAGCTTTACTCCGTGTTTGTAATTCACTCCCTCTCACAGACACGGTGAATACTCAGTCTTCCTTTTCATTCATCAAGGTATGATGAATACTGAGATTTTACCTCAGTAAAATCTCAGGTATTTTACTGAGATTTTAACTGGGAAGAGAAAAATGAAAACAATGCGCTAAGAGAAAGAGAAGAAGAAAAGACGAGTGTTCAAGTATAAAAAAGAGAAACCACTAAGACAAAAACCTGCCTATGTATCAGAACAATGTCATAGAGAGTTTTGTGTGCCTAATGTTTTTTGTTTTTTACTAAATGTAGCTTAAAAAAATTAACATACTAACTTTTTATTATAACATTGAATATATTTGATAATGATTATCCTTGATAATTTTGATGATGGCATTTGACAATATGTAATGTCTGGTGCTTATGATTAGTTATTGTATTATGTTTTTATTATGTAAAATGCTATGAACTGTTTCATTGCTAAAATGTTCATACAAATAAACTTAACTAGTTCCACACTGGTATCATTAGTTTAATATATGTATATTGATATCACAATAGACATTATATAAAAATAACAGTTGCGAAATTAATTTTAAGAATAAGCCACAAAGGAATGAAAGAATAAGGAAATAAGAACAGTTGGGAAAAAAAACTGAACAGAATTTCTGAAGCCATAACTATAAAATTTGAACCGCCTTTGCATAATAAAGTATCTATCTATCTATCTATCTATCTATCTATCTATCTATCTATCTATCTATCTATCTATCTATCTATCTATCTATCTATCTATCACCAGTTTATACCTCTTTATACTGAGGTAGAAAACCATTCTTGTGTATGTCATGTTTGAAGTGACTAAGTGATCAAATTGTCTCTCTCACTCTCTCTCTGACCCTAGAAGATAAAATTAATGTATTACTACAGTACCTGAGTTGAGAAAGCAGACACTTGTCCTTGCAGACCGTACACGCAACGTACGCACTCCGTCCCGCAGTCTGTTCCAGCCACCAGCAACACGCATGTTCCCGCAAGCAACATCCACAGGCAGCTGCACTGAACGATTACAGCCATCGGCTAGGGACGGAAAATCACAGCAGTTATTTTCATTACTGCTCTGATTCTGCCATGAATTTCATGAAACAGCTCAAGTAAAGCACGGACCTGATATACATTAACTGATGATTTAACAACTATCAACTTCCTATGCTATTATTATTTATGTATTTTCAAGGCAATCACAAGCTCTCTACCTGAGAGCACATGATTGCCTTGAAATAAATTATTTGTGGCATCAAATTATTTATTAGACTAAAGATATTTGCCTATATGATGTGAATAAAAGTCACTGTCTCATTTGTTGATACTGTATGTTAAAAAAAAAACCACTAAGTTCTCGTTGCTAACAATTGTGACTGTAAATAAGGAAATATATTTGCGTCTTACCTCTGGCAGAGTGAAAACAAGTTTTTCTACAATTTCTCTCCAAACAAGGATGAAAAGAAGGCGGAAGACTTGCGTCTGTGTTTGATAAATCTGCGCATGAAACGGTCTCTCCTCAGGTGTTTCTAAACGAGCTGTTCCACGAACAGAGGTCCAACTTATCTCCGACGAACTCCAGCCAGTGAGCTGAAACTGATGCAGTGTTGCAGCGGGGTGTTCGCCAGCTTTTTAAAATACTTTCTGGGCCTTACGTCACCGAATATAAAAGTGCAGGGAGGAGATAAAGTCCGTGACGTTGCAGAAACCCCGGAGCTCATCGCAACACGACCGTGTCCCCTTTTCTGTCACGCATGCTCTTTAATCCTCGTCTTAGCTATACCCTGACTTACAGAAATGAGTTAGTCTTACTAAGGTACAACAAAATGCACTAATGACTTATATTTATGAAGTAACAATTACTTACATGGTGAAAAACACAAGGTACTTATTGCTTTTGACAGAATTACTTTAGTTAGAGTTGAGCTCAGGGCCGGCCCAAAGCAAAGCAAACCAAGCAGTTGCTTTGGCCCCGAGGCCATTAGGGCTGAAGTGGAACTGATTTTTTTTTTTCCAGTAATGATTTCTATGTGATAATATTGCTTAATTACTGACTGAATTGCTTCCTCAGTATCTAATCATATTCTGCCCACTGCATTGCTGGGTTTCAGTCACGTGACCCAGATGACACACGAAATTCAGATGGAGGTCTGGAAGTGGATTTCTCTGGTTCAAAACAGAGCAAAATGGATCACAGCGAGTACACTAATGCCCTAAATAGGCTGGAACTGACGAGGCATCTAGAAAAAATAAGCATATTAGGATATGATCCGTATTATCTCGGAACAAAAAAAAACTTGTCATATAATCTTGAGGATCTACCTGGTGTCAAGGCGATCCAAATAACTAACTGGTGCAGCAGAGTTCATATTATATGATGAGCCAGATGAAATTTTCAAAAGCCTGGAGAATACAATCATTTAGTTTCAGGTTGGATCAAAAAAGCATTAAATGTCTGTCAACTTGTTTCTGCAAGTTGACAGACTTGCAGAAACAAGAAACAACAAACTATTTTGTTGTTAGCTATCACTAACAAATTATCCCATGCTTTTTCTATGAGCTTGGATTTCCTGGTAAATAAATTACTAAATATGTCAGAGTTGTATGTTAATATTGAGATGTTGTAGGGCACTGGATTAAGGTCCAATGTAGGTCAACCATTCACAGCGATCTACAGAAATCACATGTTCGTGCCTCATTTATGCAGTTTAGTAGAACAATTTCACACCGATTTTTAGTCAATGGGGCACATGATATCGAAGCTATTGAAGAAAACATTATATTATTTAATATTAAAATTATTTAAAATATTGAATTTGACTTGACATTTTAATAGAGGGTAGTTTGTCTCATGTAAAAGCATGAATTACCACTTTTTTGTATCAATTGGTCACAGGGCAAGGCATTTATTAACATTTGTTTGACAGCAGAAAATATCTGCTGGTATTTCTTGACAAAAACGCATGTTTAGGGGAAATGAAAAAGAAAATAAATACATTTCTTGACGAAAACACACGTGTAAGGAAAAGTAAAATTAATAAACATTTCTTGATGACAGTACATGTATAAAGGAAAGGAAAAACAAAAACATTTCTTGACGACAACAAATGTGTAAGGACAAGGAAAAACTAAATATATATTTATGCTTTTATTTCTTACGTCAGTTTTGGTCCTCCACATGTTGTTGGTGGGAGAGACCTTTCAGTAGTAAACTAAAACTAATAAAGAAAATATAAGCAACCTATTTGCATAGTGTATGCGGACTGTTGCATGTAAAATTTGCTAGCAGTAAATATTGTGCTAGTGTCAGTATTTGGTCTCGGTCTTGCCTTGGTCTCGGACATTGAGGACTCAGGATTTTATTTCAAGACCAGTCAAGATCACATATTACTATGTCATGATTCCACCTGCTCTGTTTTCCTCCTCAGATCTCACCTCTACAATCAAGCTCATCTGATCCACCTGCATGCTGCTGACTGCAGTGCAATCAGGCTCATGTCATCCACCTGTTCACCAGCAGATATTTTCAGCTTTCAGATAAACAGAATGTGGCGGATTTTTGAAAGCCCATGAGTGAGTAGATGTACAGTGCTTCCTTCTTTGCTTGACCATGACCACAATCACGTTTTGTCTTTTGGATTTCCCTGTCTTGCCTGGCCCCCACGTTGGATACTAATTTCTGTTATCTGGATTTGACTTTGTTTCTGCCTCTCAACTAGTGATGGTGAAATGAAGCTTCATTTCACCATCACTAGTTGGAATGCCTCACCATCTGAGGCATTCCATCCAATTTTTTGACTTGTGCCAATGCGGTGCTTCATTTACTCTACTGCAACGTCAAGTGGATGATATACATATATAATGGGCAATGTGAAAACAACATAAAAGCCCTACAATGAATTACCAAGTAAATGTGATTCTGATTATAGTTTGTATCTGTATAAAAGGCTCTGATTTTTTTTCAGTATTTTATTTTATTTTGTAATAATGGTTTAGAGGTCATTCTAGGAAGTGATGTAAGCCTGAGTTTAGTACTGAGCTAGCGCTCATGAGGGCAACCTAATATACTTCCGGGTCAGTTTGCTTCATTTCCACATGTGAGACTGCATTCCTGGTGTAGTCCTGAGAAGTGATGCTCCGAGTGTTAAGTTGATGACAGAAAGTAAGTTACCGCATTTAGCGTTCTATTTGTTTATTCTAGATTCAGTTATATGTGCATTTCGGCTGTATCTGTTATTGTTTTCCATTGAGTTGTCGCGGCATAATGTAGCATGCATTATAAAACATATATTACGTGTTATAACATTCACCAGCAAAGTTTATACAGCTGGTAAAGACTATTAATTCTTTCACTCTGTCAAACATAAGACACATCCCAAATCTTCCGTTTTTGTTTTGAAGGTTTCATAAAAACACGATGTGAGGAAGAAGAGGGAGAAATCTATAGAGACGGATTCACTGCACAGCACAGATGAATCTCGCTTCGGATTTTGGACTAAATCTCAGTTGCTGAATCACTCTGAAGCTAGAACTCGTCGGCTGGAAAACAGCCAATGAATAATTAGATGCATGTTTATATAAACGTGTATCTAATATATATTATTCAGTATTAATCATTATTTATTTGTGTCATTATTAATAATTTATTTGGTTTGTATATTTATATAAATATGTATTGATATTACTAAATAATTAAATAAATTATTAATGGCTGTGTGCTTTGTAAAATGCTCATCATACATCAATATTACATCAATATCAGGATATTTTATTCCTATTCTGTTTTCCCCACTAAGCATATTTAAATATGCTGAACTATGTGTCAAATCAATAAAAAAAAAAAAAATACAATTGTTTATAACTGTAGCTTTGATAGCTGTTTGAATAAGGTTTTAAGTAACAAAAATGCGTATTATGGTCGATTAAATGGAGAGCAGTCCTTGAGACATCTATTGTTATATTATGTCTGTGGTTGCCACCCGTCCCGTTAAACACGGAACCGTCCCGTATTTGGCTGTTAAATGTTGCGTCCGTATTGAGCCAATTTGTTCCGTATTCTACAAATGTGTATGTTTAACAATAAAATTGTGGTCCCCGAGTACTTTATATAGTAGGCTGCCCCAGTCATTATTTCACTCATGGTGTTGGTGTTGCGATATTGTGCCCAACTGCTTTCTGGGTAACACAGACCAACCGACACGCTGCCGCCGCCGCAGTCCCCCCACCGCACCCCTCCTTATGAAACTAGGACGACGCACATTAGTATTCGTCCCTTATTTTGATTTCTGAAAGGTGGCAACCCTACCCTACTGCAAAGGGACAAGTGCTGAGATATTTTTTTTTCAGCCCTAAAATGACTAGCATTCCTCTTCAGCTTTAATTAATTAGAAGTGTGGCCAACAAGGACCGAATTGCTTAGTTCACTTCCTTTGCTGTCATTGCAAAACTACAACCATAGCCAGACTAGAATTCTAAAACAGCACAGAAACGCATCGTTCACAACTCCTTCTGTTCTAGCTCAATTTGAGAAATACCAGACAGACCACTGAAGGGAGATGAGAATCAAATGGAATTGCATAGGAACGTGCTGAGACGCTTTACCAAAGTCGAGAAAGAGTTACATGCTGTTAGACAAAAGCCCAT
>NW_006800617.1:18237-22059 GCF_000485575.1 Poecilia formosa | reverse complement strand
AAGGTTTCTAATTATCTCTTGGTGTCCATTATGGATGCCCTGCATTGGGGTCTCAGTCCTTAACAAACATGACAGTACAAGGCTCGCACTAGGTTACTTTTCATAACCTGGTAAAACTAGCCCCTTGTTCTACGCTTTTAGTCCAAAGGGTCTGGACCCTCGGCTGTTGAGAACCATTGCTTGCTGAAGGCATGGACTTTAGCAAGTTTGAAATGATTGGATCTGATTTTATCCAATCGCCAATGTTTAGCTGTGATGTATGTAATTTGCCACCCTGATAATGAAGGAAGCTATGCTATGAAGCTTACCGGAAATTGCTTGTGCTGTAAGCAACATTAACCCCACTGTGGGGTTGCCACCATAGACATACTATAAGAGTAGACCCCACATTGGCTGCTCTGGCGCAGGAAATATGTCGGCCATCTTGGAGTGGTCGTCCCTCCTGCTTTGCTCAACCAAAACAGCATAAGATGCCTCAGCATTGCAGGTTATTGTTGTTCGGATCGACGGACTATTGAGGGCTCAACAAACAATATTTCAAAAGTAAGATGGACATATTATTGTGCATTTTTGTTATAAGAATATTACTTTACTGTATTTATGTCCACCGGTGAGATACCAGCTAATATTAACTATAGTGCTTGGTGCAATACCGGGGTTCAGCCCCGCTATGAAGGCTAACGGAGATTCCGTAAATCTAAGAGCCTACATTAGACATGAAATAATGTAGCATGTATTATAAAACTTATATTACGTGTTATACCATTCACCAGCAAAGTTTATACAGCTGGTAAAGACTATTAATTCTTTCACTCTGTCAAACATAAGACACGTCCCAAATCTTCCGTTTTTGTTTTGAAGGTTTCATAAAAACACGATGTGAGGAAGAAGTGGGAAATATCTTTAAAGAGAGACGGATTCACTGCACAGCATGGATGAATCTCGCTTCGGATTTTGGACTAAATGCTGAATCACTCTGCTGAATCACTTTGAAGCTAGAACTCGTCGGCTGGAAAACAGCCAATGAATAATTAGATGCATGTTTATATAAATGTGTAATATATGTTATTCAGTATTAATCATTATTTATTTGTGTCATTATTAATAATTTATTTGGTTTGTATATTTATATAAATATGTATTATTACTAAATGATTAAATACATTATTAATGGCTGTGTGCTTTGTAAAATGCTCATCATACATCAATATCAGGATATTTTATTCCTATTCTGTTTTCCCCACTAAGCATATTTAAATATGCTGAACTGTGTCAAATCAATTAAAAAAAATGAAAAATTACAATTGTTTATAACTGTAGCTTTGATAGCTATTTGAATAAGGTTTTAAGTAACAAAAATGTGTATTATGATCGATTAAATGGAGAGCGGTCCTTGAGACATCTATTGTTATATTATGTCTATGGTTGCCACCCGTCCCATAAAACACGGAACCGTCCCGTATTTGGCTGTTAAATGTTGCGTCCTTATTGAGCCAATTTGTTCCGTATTCTACAAATGTGTATGTTAAGAGGTCCCCAAGTACTTTATATAGCAGGCTGCCCCAGTCATTATTTCACTCATGGTGTTGGTGTTGCGATATTGTGCCCAACTGCTTTCTGGGTATCACAGACCAACCGACACGCTGCCGCCACCGCAGTTCCCCCACCACACCCCTCCTTATGAAACTAGGACAACGCACATTAGTATTCGTCCCTTATTTAGATTTCTGAAAGGTGGCAACCCTACCCCACTGCAAAGGGACAAGTGCTGAGATATTTTTTTTTCAGCACTAAAATGACTAGCATTCCTCTTTGGCTTTAATTAATTAGAAGTGTGGCCCACTAGGACCGAATTGCTTAGTTCACTTCCTTTGCTGTCATTGCAAAACTACAACCATAGCCAGACTAGAATTCTAAAACAGCACAGAAACGCATCGTTCACAACTCCTTCTGTTCTAGCTCAATTTGAGAAATACCAGACAGACCACTGAAGGGAGATGAGAATCAAGTGGAATTGCATAGGAAGGTGCTGAGACGCTTTACCAAAGTTGAGAAAGAGTTACATTTTTGATTCTGTTAGACGCTAAGGCCCATTTCTCAGAAAACATTAACTTATCAGGCCACAGAGACATGGTGTGATTTCGGGGAGTGTCTTCAGTCCATATAATCAGCTACCCTCCTCCTTCTCCTCAGATGCTGCACAGACTTTTTTAGAAACTCTTCTGGAATGCAATGGTAAAAACGTCTCCTTTCAGCCCTGAAAGTGAATAAAATAAGTAAAGTCTTAATGATTTTGTTGGCTGATTTTCTGCTCCATGTGTCAGTATATTTTTGATCCATCGGTTAGGATTTTCCATTCTTAAAGGCAATGGCCATAATAGATTTTTTTTCTGTATTGAGATTATTCTATTAACTTCAATGAAAATATGTTTTTTTTTCTAGGGGTCACAGTTAAAGTACATAGTACATTGTGAAAGTACAAAAATGTGTTTGCCATATTTCACCAGTTTTGCACTTTTCTTTGGAAAACCATTCTTAGAGGATTTTCATCCCTGGGCATGCTCTAGTCTCCCACAGATGTTGATCTGTGTGCTGTTACTGCATTAGTGGGTAGACAATATGTCAAATGAGCCGTGAACATATCAGTACAAAATCATTGTGGCTTTAAAGATACAATGCTGTGCAAATTTTTAGTTTTCTTTTGGAGGGGGGTTAATTTTATGTCATACTTATATCAACCTTCAATTTGGCAGGAGCAGGTCACTGATGTTGTGATACCTACTGGTGGGTGCTAATTCTGATGCGCTTCATCAGGAGTTAGACATACATTTCATTTCAATGTTTTTTTTTCTACTTTTTTTCAAGGATCAGTTTCTCTATAAGTGATAAGTTCACCAATACCTATCAAGTAATTCATAATATCACATTTTCATAGTATTACTTAATTTAAAAGTTTATTACAGAATACAAAATTAAAATGATTAAACATTTTATTAAAACTTAAACCTCAGGAATTACAAGTTACAGCCAGATTTCTGACTGCTTGACACAGCTGAAACATTATACAACTCTTTACCTTGGCTTCATCGTCCAGCTGAAGTCATTATCAGCACAAGTATAACAAACATGTTTTTTAATTAGGAAAAGGTGTTCTGCTAACATCACTAAGGTGTTCGGGTCATTTCAGCTTTTATTATCACAGACCTCAATAAAGATTTGCCTTATGAAGTCATCTCTCTAGTTTGTGTTTGCATATTGTGTATGAGTGTGTGTCTGTGTGCTTGCATTTGATACATTGTCACTTTCTAGACATACTACATTGTGGGGATCAACTGGTCCTTCTGGGGCCCAAGGTTTAGGTTTAGAACTAAGGTGTGAATTGAATGCAAGTTAATTCATAGTGCTTGTAAAGATAGAAAGACATACTTTGTGTGCATGTGTGTGAGTGGAGGGGTGTTTGTGTGTATATGCTTCTTCAGTGAACAGTCAAGCTAGAATGGAGAAGGCGCATGCATCCCAGGTGCATGTGCCTTCACAGATTGCACAACATTTTATGTGCATATTTTGAAACAAGTAGAAGCAGAGCATGTTTGAAAATGGTGGTAAAACCGTTGAGTCCTCAAGTTGAGAAAGTCAGACTGCCTTTCATGTTTTATTTCCTAAGAGTATTTTAATTAATACAAAGCAGAAAGTAGGTTAAAAAAATAAATTATATATATATATATATAAACAACAGATATACAACAGAGGAAAGCCGTTGTGGTGGATGTAGCAATACCAAGTGACTACAACATCAGGAAACAGGAGAAACTGGAGAAATAC
>NW_006800617.1:15092-17728 GCF_000485575.1 Poecilia formosa | reverse complement strand
AATGATTAGAGAGATGTGCTGGACAGCGTGACTGGGGAGATGAGAACATTCAGGTGGGCGGCAGTGCCAAAGGGCAGTGGGAATAGTGGAAATTAGAAAATTACGCACTATTTTCCTCTATTAGAGGTTTTGGAGATGAGATAAGGTAAAGATAATAAAGGACATAGATGAGGTGGAGAGACCTCAGAATGATAGCAGATATCAAAAACAATTTAGTTATGTAACAAATAATGTTACAGACAAGAAATAGGACAGGGAAGTCATTTATGAAAATGTGTCAAAACATGAGACTGATTAGTTGTAATATTTCTTATTCTGGAGAAGTTGGTGGTCATAATGTTTCTTTGTGTGTACACAGAGACTCACACAAACACACACAGCTGAGGGACAGTGTTCAGGTAAAATAAAATACTTTCATAAAAATAAAAGAAATTTGTGCATATATAAAATACTAATAGCCTATATGCCACGAACTTCCGTTTTAGCACTTCCGCATTTTTTTGCCACATAGACTACTTCCGGTGCACAGGCAACAAACAGTATGTTAACAATAGCTCCTCGGTTGCTGTAGGACTATTGATGCTTATAGAATTATTCAGACGTCCTGAAACGCTCCAACATCGACAAAGGATTTAAGCTGGATGTGTCAAACTTCACAATAACTTAAAAGGTAAGTTAATAAATTGTTTGTATTCACCATAATGCCTCATATGTCTGACCTAATGTAACAAGTTTAGAAAATGTGCTTTTATTTTTTATTATGTTTGAAATTTAACCAAATCCTTATTAAAACTGAAGAATCCTATTTTTTGTTATATTTTAAGAATTGTATTTTATTTATTTTGGTAAACACTAGTACCTGTACTGTCACTTTAAGAGTGTCTTATGACATCAGTACTGTACTACCCTCAGTTGGCACTAGGCTGCCTGAGAAGAGGTAGGAAATTTTCTTTGCTTTTGGTTAAGCTTGCATTTTATGAAATATATAAAATAATTGTAAGTACATGCAGCTGTGAATGTTTATATGTTTTAATACATACAGAGGAGTATTGTTTATGACAAGTTCAGAACATTTTTTGTAAATGTTAGAGCAGATGTTATTAGTTAGTCACAGGGTTTCTCCATGTGCTTATCTGCTAGGGGAATTCTGACTCCTGTGAATGGAAGAGCTGCATGTTAAGGGTATTTTATTTCTATTTGTGCTGGTATGTATATTTGGTTCTTTTGTTCTACAATGTTTAAGCTGGTTATATTAAGTACACAACACATCTGGGTTATGCAATTATCTCAGAGTTTTCTTTATTTTTATTGGTTATTTTGTTTATATTTCCCTTTAATTCATGTAAAGCACTTTGAATTACCTTGTTGCTGAAAAGGTGCTATATAAATAAAATTACCTTACCTTATGTTGAGACGCTCATCAAGGTCAAGTACACTCACATGCTTTCATACATTACATTCTTATATTTTCACACAAAGGCCTTTGTATTTGTAACAGATACAGAAACTGAACCATCTTCTCACTCCCATCTCCAAGGAAATAGAAACTTAGGTGATGCAAAATATCGGATGACCATTGGGCGTGTTCTTAGATCATAAGCAACAAATCTTCCCTTTTTTGATCAGATGCTGTATAGACTCGGTCACATTCACATCTAGTCTGTAAGGGTAAGCGTCTCTTTTTTTTTAGCGCTAAAAAAAGTAAAGTCTGATTGCTTTGTGTTGGCTGATTTTCTGCTCCGTGCATTGGCACATTTTTGGTCCATCGGTGTTGAACAAGTAATTTTCAACAATTTGTAGCAGAGGATGGTTTGTGTTGACACATGAGCAGAGATTGGACTGGCCGTTCAGGCGCAGACTTTCAGAAACAATACTCTGGTGTAGGGCCTACATGAAAGGTAAGGACACTTGTTTCTTAATATACATCATTGTACTGTTTCTCAGGTCTGTATAAATTTCAGCTATCAGTCATTGTTCATACTGCTTGTCACTGAATTGTCTAAGTTGTCACCCATTGTTCGATTGTCAGCGGTTGTTCGTACTGCTTCTGACTGGTCTTATTGTTTCAAGTTGTTCATAGGAGTAAAGTTAAGAGTTAAAGTTAAGTTGTCTTAACCTTGACTCTTTGACTCTTAAGAGTCAAAGTAAAAAAGGTTGATTGGCTTGCAGTAGGAGTTGGCCGCACCCCCCTTCTGCCGGACGCGGGGAAGGTAAAGGCTAGGTTTTGTCAGTTTTACTCTCGGGGAGTACTGCCCTCGGAAAAGAACGGGATAGCCAATCTGAGATTCGCTCAAGAAACGCAATGCGTTGAGAGCGGTCCACCATAGGAAAAAAGATAAGACAAGAGGTTGATCGTTGATCTGATCCTCTGTAATAAGAGTAAAAAAAAGAGGACAAAAATAGGAGCTGTAATGCGTGGATCCATTTCTATGTGTGTGTGTGAAAAGCGCTGGGAGTGATTGTGTGTGTGTAAAAAAAACGGCTGAGAGTGAAAGGTTCTGCCACAGAGCGAACATTTTGTGTTTAAATGTATGGTTGGTGTTTGGGTTATGTTGTGTTTTTATGTGTGCACCCATTTTGTTACTATGTTGGAGCTTCTGTCTCTGTGTCTCATGCAAAGCGTATGTTTGCTGTTC
>NW_006800617.1:13183-14428 GCF_000485575.1 Poecilia formosa | reverse complement strand
CAAAGCAGATGGAAGAGGGGGAGCAGTAGAGCTAGGCATTTTATAAATTTAATGTTGGATTTATATTTATATTGATAAATGTGTTTTAGAGATGCTTAAAATTAATAGTATTTGGCAATATATATTATTCTGAGGATTTAGTTAGTCAAACTGTGTGTGTATGTATTTTGTTTTACCCTGTTTCTTGGTGGGTTGTGAATTGGAACAGCCAGCGACTGTTAAATGTTGGTGAATAAACACCCAGTGGGTTTGCACAGTTTCTGTGCCTCAAGTCTCCTACTTCCTCCAGCAGCTAAGGGCCATCCTAACAGGAGGAAACTGGAGTACCCGGAGAAAACCCACACATGCACAGGGAGAACATGCAAACTCCATGCAGAAAGACCAGGGCTGGGAATTGAACCCAGAACCTTCTTGCTGCAAGGCAACAGCTCTACCAACTGCGCCACTGTGCAGCCCTACTACTTTACTAATAGTACTAATAGTACTACTACGCCAATTACTCTGAGTTGGCACTAGGCTGCCTGAGAAGAGGAGAATTCCGACTCCTGTGAATGGAAGAGCTGCATGTTAAAGGGCATTTTTATTTCTATTTGTGCAGGTCTCTGCCAGCAACCTGCATTAAAGAACAACCAGCAACTCCTGTGGTCTGACTCCCTTCTTCAACTGAACACAAAGCAGAACACATCAAGGTTAACCTACTATAAAACTAGGTTATCAGTAAAGAACACTAATACTATACACAGGTTACACTAGCTAACAAGGACAATCTTACAAAGATGCTATGTAAATGTTAAGTGTTTTGATTATCTGTGCGATGATGTTTATATATATATATATATATATATATATACATAGCAAGATGGATAGAACTTTATCTACATATATAGATGGTGTTAGCTTAATTATGCTACTTTTAATGCTAGTGTTAACTTTAACCACGTTTAAATATTAGACAAATCAACATTGTTTTGAGTAGGCCTAAATTCAAGTTAAATTTAGATTCATTATTCAATTAATATAATCTCATCAGTAGAATATTTTTCTTAAACAGACCATGATTTGATTAAAATAGTTTAAACTGTAGTTTTTGTGTGTGTGTGTGTGTGTTTTTATTTTTATTTTTTATAGTAAATCACAGCCCTGGTCAGTGTGTAAGTCATATGTCTAGGACAGTGGTTCTTAACCTGAGTTCGATCGAACCCCAGGGATTCGGTGAGTCGGTCTCAGGGGTTCGGCGGAGCCTCA
>NW_006800617.1:0-10659 GCF_000485575.1 Poecilia formosa | reverse complement strand
CTGTAGCTAATATTAGCTGGTATCTCGCCGGTGGACATAAATACAGTAAAGTAATATTCTAATCCCAATATATACACAATATGTCCATCTTACTTGTGAAATGTTGTCTGTGGAGCCCTCGCATCAATAATCCATCGACCAGAACAACAATATCCCTCAGTGCTGAGGCATCTTCTGCTGTTTTGCTTGAGCAAAGTAGGAGGGTATACCGCTCCAAGATGGCCGCCATATTTCCTGCGCCGGAGCGGTCCATGAGGCGTCTATGCTTATATTATGTCTATGCTTCTAAATCTGCTCCTTAGTCACATCTTTTCGGGGTTGCTACTGCCTCTAGTGGCGTGGGGGTGGTAACACAACTAGTATAATTACATTACTAAATCAGAATACCGCAAAGTCTTTATTATTAAATTTTCATTCTCATGTAGAGCTAATTAAATGATCTAAACAAGACCTTAAAGTGGTTTCAGTTTCTTTCGATGGAAAACCTGTTGAAACTGTGGCAAATTTTAAATACCTTGGGTCGTTCCTGGACAGTCAGCTCAACTTTGCTGAAAACACTGACTATATTTTGAAGAACTGTTCTCAGAGACTCTACCTTTTAAGAAGACTTGGTGATCATGGGGTGACCCAACTAGACTCTAGTTGGGTCACCCCTATTTCTTGAATTTGGGGGGGGCGGAGGTGGGGATCATATTTTATTTATCACTACAGAAGGGTTCAGTGAATGCGTATATGAAACTGGTGGGTTCGGTACCTCAAAAAATGTTAAGAACCACTGGTCTAGGGTCAAAACTTTTTTGCTTTTCTTTAAATAGAAAGTATTCCTATCTGTAGCTCTGTTTCCATTTTCTATATTTGCTCTATTTTTTATTTTTACCTCAATACTTACCTGGTCAGTTTAAGTGGCAATGTACATCCTCTTGATTACTGACAAATGTGTCAGAACCACATGGATTGAGCTTTGTTACGTCAGATCAATCTGAATCTTTATTTCTTATTAAAATGACTTGTAATATTAAGAAATTGTTGCAAAATTCCATCTTTATTCTGTTACAAGGGTTAGAGTAAATTGAAAAGACAGGGTTGACCAGCATATAAATGGTCTGTTGGATGTAGCAGGAGGACTGATGGGAGGGCTGTCATTTTTAACTTTGCTGTATAGCTGGAGGCTTAATTAACCACCTTTGTTTGCTGTACAGCAAAGTTTGCTGACAATTTTTCCCCACCACACATCTGCAACCAGACAAAAAAAAATACCCATAAACACTTGCATGATGTACAAAACAACTTGCTCAAAGAAATGAGAAATTGATTTTTTATGTGCACAATTGACATGCTGATTTGAAGACTGAAGAAGTAGTTTTGAACATTTCAATTCTGTTATGAGAAATGCAATCAAGAAGTACAATATCTTATATTAAAGTTCTCTTATTTTAATACGCTTTAATGCAGCATAGTAAAACAGATCAAAACGGACAGATAAGAAAATGGAAGCATGGACAAAACACATTGGTTTCTGATCTGCATGAACGCTAACTGAACAGATGAGGCTCCAGGCTTGACAGTGCAGTATGTAACTTTTATTAAGAAAAAGTATCCATTTTTACATATTTGGTAAAACTGTGACCATATCATGACAGTTATGAGACAGAATCTGTAAGAAGATCAATCTCTTCCACCTCCTATCTGAGCTGTTATTGTGATTTGCAAAACTCCTGACCAAAAATAACCAGTCAGAGCCAAGACGAAGGTCACATACTCACTGCTAAATAAGCCAACGATGAAGAAACCACAGACTACAGTTTGCCGCTTGCGCAGCTTCAGCAAATGCATGCAGTCAGCAGGTGCTGCAGCTCTATCAACAAACTGAAAGATATTGAATAAACTGTGGGGAGAGCAGATGGTTAGATAATTGGATACTGATGTTAGGCATCTAGACCCAGAATAATTTCTTGTGTGGAGTGGGCCCATTATTGTACTGCAGTCTCGATGGTTGGATTGTTCTGTCGCAAAAGGAAATGAGTCTAACAGCAGCAGCAGTTACAGAAAACAGAAAAGGATTAAACGTTTATTGAAAACAATGTACTGCTACAAGTTCTTGGTTTTAAGACCTTGTCCACATGCAATTTGGCCTTTCATCTACATGTAAACTGTTTAAAATTACTAAAAATTACTGTTAATAAAGCCTCTGGCCAAAGGTCAGACTTACGAATTCTCCTTTTTTGAATTTGTGTGTGGACATTGGAATCTGGAGATTTAGAAGTAAGCATCTGCTACAAATAATGCTGTGCTGACATCACATATGTAACAATTGCTACTGTTTAGCCATGTAGTGAAGGAAAGATGAATGCTCTCAGAGAGGTGCTGATTTTAAAGGTTTTATTGGCTGTGGCTTTTATTTGATAGTGAACTGACAGGAAAATGAGTAATCACAGAGGGGGTAAGACATGCAGCAAAGGTCACCAGGCCAGGAATCAAACCTGCAACAACCGCGTCGAGGACTAAGGCCTCCATATGTGAGTTGTGCTTAACCAATGTGCCACCACAGCACCCTGGAGGTGCTGATTTTTACATTTGCTCAGATACTTTTTGCTTGTTTATTTTATATGCCCAACTGCTCCAATATGTTGAATTGCAAAGGCGAAAGAGTGCTTTGAGTTCAGCTGTTTTACACCAACTATATCCCTCTCCCTCCAGACATAGGTTTTAGCTTTGCTCTATACTGTCCTCTATGGGTTTGGCATGTTTAAAACAATGCTCAGTAGTGTAATTCCGCAATTTTCCTTAAACGCAGGGGTGCCACCAGGAGTCTTGGTCCCCCTGACAAAAAATAAAATTGGGCTCCCCCTCACATAACTGCTGTTACAATTTCTTGAGTCTATCTGACCCAATAAGAGTCACAATTTCAAAGGCTTCCAACTGCCTTGCTTTCTTTGTGTCATGATCTGCGTTTCTGTGCATTTATATTAAGGTTTTTCTGTGTTCAGTTTCTGTCCTGTGAGTCTCTGTTGTTTCTGCGTCTTCCCGTTGATTGATCCCAGCTGTGTCTCATTCCTGTGATTACCCTCCCAGTGTATTTAGTCCCACCTGTTGTCTTTGTCTCTTGTAGGGCCCTCGTCGTGTGTACGTCTTATGTCAGTTGTTATTGTTGTCTGTCTCCGTTCTCCAGTCGAACTGTATAGTCCTGGTTAGTGTTAGCTCTCGTGTTCAGTTCTCTGTATCAGCAGCTACCGGTATTAGCTGTGCACTAAACTCTCTGCCGAGCCGCCTGTGTTGGACTGACTTGAGCTTTCATCATTAATTATTCATCTTCATCACAACCTGGGTCTCTGCATTCATCCTCACCACCTCCCACCAACCACACCCCATGACACTTTGGTCCAATACTGATAACTAGTACTATATTTACTGCTCATGAATTTTACATGCAAGAGTAAAATTCAGCATGCACACAGTCTGCATACAATAAACAAGTAGGTTACTTAAATTTTTTCTATTTTTAGATTACTGAAATGTCTCCCATAGGCAACATACAAAATATACAAGCAATCCAGACTTCTGAAAAACTGCTATGTAGTTGCATTTTATTTAAGCTGCAGTATGTAACTTTAAAAAAAATGTTTTCTCCATATTTGTTAAAGCTGTCACGATGTCGTAGCAGTTTGTTATGAGACAGATAATTTGTGAAAACAATCAATCTCCTCCACATCCTTCCTGAACTACTGTTACTAGCTAAAGTAATGCACCATTCTGACCAAAACAACCAATCAGAACCATTGGGACGCTCTTGGCACTGTCAATCAACTTCATTCACTCACTGCTAAATGTGCTAATGGTGGAGAAACAACTTATTGTTACAGGAAAATCGTTTATCTGCCGTCACTGGTAGCTATGCTTACTAGACTAAGCATTTACAACAGGCTATGCTAGCTGCAGCATAGCACAGAGCAAAGGGGAGGAAGGATGAGAAACATGAGATTGTGATTGACAGCACTAAAACTCTCCTGCCTCTGATTGGTTGTTTCTAGCACTGGGAGAAGGCAGAGGAAATAGATTTTTCACAGATTACCTCTCATACCATACTGTCTCAACATAACAGTTTTAACAAATATGTGGAAAAAAAAATATTTTTTTTTTTTTTTATAAAAGTTACGTACTGCAGCTTTAATTTCACTTAGGAGAGGACAGGTCAGGAGGGACGTGGGTTAGAGCTGCTGCTCATGACCCAGTTAACGCAGGTGACTGACTCACCTGTTAAGTGGTAAAAGGTACAAGGGACAAGTTCAATATATGAATATCTTTGTAATTATTTTCCTTAATTCATTAAATGCTAGTGAAAAGGAGGCAAACAGTAGTTTGTAGCTACGTTAACTATGCTAAATTGTTGATAATCTCAGTCTACCCACCTCTCTTGGAGAAAAACTGGGTTATAAATTGACACTCTTGCCTTTATCTCTCTCCCTCTCTTTTTGTTTTTTGAAAACCTGATTTTCTAACTTTTCTTAACAGCATAGTAACTGCCACAGTCATTCTTGTTTCCTACTGTCTGCTGCTGAACAGCATCTCTCTCAAGCGCTCTAAGCAGGAATGAACCATTTCATGCAGGGGGGTGGGGGGTTTCAGGGCAAATATGGATGTGTGTTTTTTGGTCTGGGAGTGGGAACATTAAATTTTTACTGCTAACAATCTTCGAAAATACAACATGATTAATTTTGTAATTGACAGGGCCCCATTTTTTTATTTTATTTCTATGAACGATAAATAAATAAATTGTGGAGGGTCCCCTGTTGGTCAGGGCCCCTAGAATTGTCATCACTTGTCCCCTCTATACCGTGTCCCTGCTTAAACTGATTAGGTGTGAATGAGATTATTTTATAAAAATGAATATCTACGTTGTTTAAAAAAACAAAAGCAACAAAAAGAAAATGGCTAGGTGTGGGCTAGGCATAAAACTGGTCTCAAGGGTGGCACTTGGAGAAGCACTGAGTGATGATGGTTGATAACTGAATGGAGTTAAATAATTATATAAGATGTATAAGATGGAGTTGAACGTAGATCTTACTGGTAATGAGGAAACCAGAGATTCAGGAGAAGGTGAGTATATCCACTAAGACTGGCAGTGGATCTGTATTTGGCAAAGTGAATGATTGTCTTCGTTTTGTTTCTCCTACAGGATTGTGTGGAGATGTGTTGATATTGTGGAAAGTGAATAGGCAGGTAAGTGAGCAGGTGGTAAGAAGTTTGGTTCAGACATGTTTCCCAGGCCACCTCTGATTGTGGTCTGAAAGAAACCATGAAAAACAATGAAACAACAAATTTAGGCTTAATTTTATTCACATCTGGATATTTCTGTCTGGCCATGGCTGGGTCACTCAGGACAAATGTTGGTACGAGATGTGAATGGAGCCTTAGGCTGACATCCAAATTCTGGTCTCACAAAGTGCAAATCTAAGCTTTTAGATTAAATATGTAGAAACCCCCACTGAAGGGAGGTAGATGTACTGACTGCAGATTGCTTTGAAAATGTCAAACTTGAATGAAAGAAAGTAAATCAAACAAATGTTGCTGAGGGTCATGTTAGATTGTCACATAGGAGTCAAAGTTTTATTTGTTACACTGTGCCTAAGGAAGTCTGTCTAAAGCTTTTAAAGTCTGACACTCCAGATCAAAGTTTACCTGTCTTATTCTTTTACCTCAGTGCTTTTATACAAAGCAAAAAATAAAAAATAAACAAATTCTGACATTCATATGTGAAGGAATGTTCCTTTCCTCTGGTTGTTCAAAATAGGTTTGTTTTTGATTCTGTCTCAATGCAGTAACACAATCAAAAAATAGCAAAGTCGTTCGCAAACCCCAGATATTGCTATTGTCTTCTTCTTGAGGCTTCTTTGCTAAATATTATTTCTGGATATTGTGTTTTTGTTTTACTAGAGTGTTATCTCAGTAAAAACTATATTGATAACTTGCCATACACCTATGCTATGTGTAAGAAACTTTCCTTCTGACACTTTAAATATGTATTAATGCCAATTTCTGTTCATCCATAACATATTCTTAACATTTGTCATATATATATACACACATACGTGTGTGTGTGTGTGTGTTTAGATATATATATCAGTGACTTGCGGTGAGGTTCGTAGCTGGTGAGGCACTGACTTACGATTTATAAATATAGACACCTTGCACGTTATTGTTTACGTATGAAATTTCGCACAACGCTGGAGGGCAAAAAGACAAAAGACTAATCTTTTACATATCATCCATAGCTGCGTTAACTCAGTAAAACTTGGAAATGTAGGTATTAATTTCGTGCAATGATCCACAGCACAGGGAAAAACCAAAACCACTTTCTGGTTCTGTATCGGCCAAGCTACACGTAAACTCGTTGCCATAGCAACTGACAACAATGCTTCATGTTTTAGGATTTAACATAAAAAAAACATTCAAGAATTTGTCATGATCTGTGGTGTGGGTGGTGAGGTAGATGCAGGCAGACCCAGGATGTAGATGAAAAGGGTGATTTAATGATGAACAAAAGCTCAAACAGTCCAGGATGACAGGCAGCATGGCAGGGCAGAAACTAAGGTACAGCACTGGTAGCAACTGTATAAAACGCTAGACTGACGCAAAGGGCTGAGGCCGACACAAGACTATCCAGTTTGACTGCGACAGCAACAACGGAGACGGTGCAAAGATGAATAATAGACGAGGACCCGACAAGAGACAAAGACAACAGGTGGGTTTAAATACACAGGGAGAGTAATCAGGGAACTAGACACAGCTGGGAGCAATCAACAGGGAGGACACAGAGACTCACAGGGGAAAACAGATCTAGACACAGAAAAACCTCAAAAACAACTACACAGAAAACACAGATCGTCAAAGAATTTTGCACACAGAACAGAACATTTAGTCTGTTGTAGTAGTATGTTTTAGGCTTAATGTTTTATTAATAAAGGATTGCTGTGGTAGATTAGCTACTGCTTCTACTTTACTGAATTCTTTAGACATACAAACTATGTATGTCTAGTTTGTATTGATTGATACAACTGTATTGTATCAATCAATACAGTTTGATTGATACAAACTGTATCAATCAATCAAATTTTATTTGTATAGCACATTTCAGCAGCAGGGCATTTCAAGGTGCTTTACATAATTAAAGAAAAAGAAAATAACAGCATGTGACATTGAATAAACAGTAAGAAAGAGAAATATTTTGAAAAGAGAAAAATAAAAATAAAAACATACTTACGAAATTTAAGCGCCTGTCGTCGCCGGACTCCGCCGTCTGTTTAACACGGGTATTATCCAGGCCCCGTCGCCTGACAGGACGGAATTTACAGAATTTTAGTCAAACGCCATTTGACAAGGATTCTTAAACCTCGGAGTTTTAGTTAAAATGCCATTTAAAAGAAATTAATAAATAGATAAAAAGTAAAGATAAAAACATTAAAAACATTAAAAACATCAAAAACATCGAAGACATCAAAACCCACACTCTAACCGTAATTTAGCCATAAGCAACTCTAAACAGGTGGGTTTTAAGTTGAGATTTAAAGGCACCCAGTATTTCAGCTGTTTTACAGTTTTCTGGAAGTTTGTTCCAAATTTGTGGTGCATAGAAACTGAATGCTGCTTCTCTTCGTTTGGTTCTGGGGATGCAGAGCAGACCAGAACCAGAAGATCTGAGGGGTCTAGACGGTTGGTACGGCAATAACAGATCTTTAATGTATTGTGGTGCTAAACCATTCAGTGATTTATAAACTAACAGTATTTTAAAGTCTATTCTTTAAGCCACAGGGAGCCAGTGTAGGGACTTTAAAACTGGTGTTATGTGCTCTATCTTCCTGGTTTTAGTGAGAACATCAGCAGCAGCTTCTGGATCAGCTGCAGCTGGAGGATTGATTTATTTGTCAGACCTGTGAAGACGCTGTTGCAGTAATCAATGCGGCTAAAGATAAACGCATGGATGAGTTTATCTAGATCGCGCTGAGACATCAGTCCTCTAATCCTGGAGATGTTCTTCAGATGATAGAAGGCCGACTTTGTGACTGTCTTAATGTGACTCTGAAGGTTCAGGTCAGAGTTCATCACTACTCCCAGGTTTCGGGCTGATCGCTGGTTTTCAGTTGTAATAACTGAAGCTGTGCATTGATTCTAGTTCGCTCCTCTTTAGGGCCAAAGATAATAACTTCAGTTTTGTTTCTGTTCAGCTGGAGAAAGTTTTGGCACATCCACACATTTATCTGTTCTAAGCATTTATTCAGTGATTGGATGGGTTCAGAGTCACCTGGTGACATCGTGATGTAGAGCTGTGTATCATCTGCGTAGTTATGGTAGCTGATCTTATTCCCTGTTATAACCTGAGCCAGTGGGAGCATATAAATATTGAAAAGAAGTGGTCCTAAGATTGAACCTTGGGGTGCCCCACATGTGACCTTTGACCTCTCCGATGAGAAGTTTCCTATTGAAACAAAGAAATCCCTGCTCTTTATGTAAGATTCAAACCAGTTGAGCACTGGACCGGAGAGTCCGACCCAACTCTCCAGTCGATTCAGTAAAATGTCATAGTCAACAGTGTCGAAAGCTGCACTGAGGTCCAACAGAACCAGCACTGTGGTTCTCCCACAGTCTGTATTTACATGGATATCATTGAACACTTTTACAAGGGCTGTCTCTGTGCTGTGGTGAGCACAAAAACCAGACTGGAAGGAGTCAAAGTGATTCATTATTGTTAGGAAGTTATTTAATTGTTTAAAAACTGCTTTTTCAATAATTTTGCTGATGAATGGGAGGTCAGAGGTCGGCCTTTAATTCTGCAGTAGTGATTTGTCTAGATTGTTCTTTTTCATCAGTGGTTTGATAACTGATGTTTTCAAAGCCTGGAGGAAAACACCTGATGAGAGCGATGAATTTACTATTTGGATCAGATCATTAGCAACGACAGGCAGAACTTTCTTAAAGAAATGTGTGGGTAGGACATCCAGACAGCAGGAACTGGAGCTTAATTGACTTAGAATTTCTTCTAGGGTTTTATAATGAAGTAGTTGAAATTGGGTCATTTTTTCCTGCATTTGTTTGTTTGGGCACAGCATTGGTACTGGTTTTAGAGTGGATGTGCAGATTAATCCTCTGATCTTTTTAATTTTCTCTAAGAAACTGGAGAACTTGTTGCAGGCTGCATTAGATTGAAGTTCAGGTGGCAACATCGTAGGAGGGTTTGTGAGCCTGTCAACAGTAGCAAATAGAGCTCGAGCATTTTTAATGTTTTTGTTTATGATATCTGCAAAGAAAGCCTCTCTTGCATGTTTTAGTGTTGTGTGGTAGTTACGTAGTCTTTCTTTGTGGATGTTATAATAAACGTGCAGTTGAGTTTTACGCCATTTTCTTTCCGCCCTACGGCAAGAATTGTCTTGCAGATTGAACTGTTTGTGCATTTCTCCATGGAGATTTCTTCCTACCAGTCACAAATTTCACTTTAATGGGGGCAATGTAGTCAATGATATCTGAAACTTACCTATGTCATTATAGCTTAAGGGCGCGGAAGAAGAGTAGATTTGATTAAATGTTTCTGCTGCGTTTTCTGTGAAAGTACGTTTTGTGATAGTAGCATTTTGTCCAGGTGGGTCATCGGATAAAGAACTGATCCGACAGGTGACATCAGTTACAGAGACTTTGGAAATATTCACACTGATAACCAGGTCCATGAGTGTGTCCTTGAGTGTGTGTTGCTTGTTTGACATGTTGTGTTAGACCAAAATTCTCTAATATATTAAAGAACTTTTTTGCCCCTTGATCTTGGGGGTTGTCAACATGAATGTTGAAATCACCGATAATTATTAAACAATCATAATCAATGCACATGAGAGATGGAAGCTCATTCAAGTCAGTAAAGAAATGTTCCACATATATTGGAGTTTTGTCTAAAGTTAGTGTCAAAGTTCATTTGTGGCCTTTAACCTCAGTTCCAAGATACTCAAAAGACGTGAAATTACCCAAAGAGATTTTACTACAATTTATGGTATTCTTAAATATTGAAGCCATGCCTCCTCCTTTATGTTTTCTATTCTCACCTAAAAAAATGTACGCAGGAGGCACTGATTTAATTAGTACAACTGGTTCATTATTGTCATTTAACCATGTTTCTGTCAGAAATAAAACATCAATATTATTCTCGGTGATGAAATCATTAATTAATAAAGCTTTAGCACAGAGAGATCTGGTGTTTAAAAGAGCCAGTTTAAGTGACTTGGGGGGTGAAAGTTCTTCAGTCTAAGGTTTGAATTAAGACCACTGTTTTTTGTATTTCTGTTTTTTGTAGCTTTTCTTGTACTGATCCGGACAGGTAATGTAAGGTAAAAAACTTTGTTAATCCCATAGGGAAATTAAGATTGTCTGTTGTTCACAAATTAATTCACATCCACACGCATTAAAAGTGATCTAGTAAAAAGAACTTAAATACAATAAATACATTAAAAATGCTAATTACTCCGTCTCCGTCCCTTTACCCTCCCAGAAGTCACAGCATTGTGAAGCCTAATGGCCCGTGGGACAAAGGAGTTTTTAAACCTCTCAGTTGAACATCCCAGTGAAAGAAACCTGTCACTGTGGGAGCTGCTCTGGTTGGAGAGAACAGTATGTAGGGGATGTCTT
>NW_006800616.1:202387-225408 GCF_000485575.1 Poecilia formosa | reverse complement strand
CATAATATTTAATTTTTTGGCCTTTTATATGTGTTGACGTTCGTAACACCTTAGATTTGAATTGGCCAGTAAGGGAGATGAAGCGCTGACTTCAGCATTAATTGGACCACGCAGCACATCAAGGGGTTAAGGGCTATGAAACGGCAGGTACGATGGCTATAGAGAGTACCAGTCCGCGATGGATAGATATCGTTAGTTTTATTATAACAGAAATAAAGGGTATAATTAAACAAAAAATGAAAATGTTATGGGTAGAAGAAACGAAAGGACGGTGGTTTTATAAAATCCAAAAGAGAATTGTGGAAATGAGAACAAAAATAAACAGGAGATAAAAGATCATTATTTTCACCTACAAAATTGGACATACTGGACTCAGTAGTTCATTAATTTTGATAGGGAAACATCACACAGGGCAATGTGATTATGTGGAAGACAAGACAATAGAGCATGCTATTTTGTATTGTAGGAATTACCGGATTCAGAGAAAAAAATTAATTACGAACCCTAGTAATATGAAAATGAAATTTGACATTGTTGATTTATTGCAAAAGATTCAGGAAGCAGAGGATAGCAGGCTATATTTGATTTTTTGAAGCAGTTCAAGTTGTTTAATAGGACATAAAAGGGTTTTTTTCTTGTCATGCTGTCCACACTCCTTACCGGTTGGTGGCAGTAATGCACACTTAACGTTTTTTTTGCCAATCGCCAATAAATCTGAAGGAGAAGGAGGAAAAAGAAGACTGTTATTGATACTTTTCCTCCAGACCAACAGGTGGCGCTGTCGCTGTGCCACAGCATTGACTTCTGGTGGCTAACAGTTTGGCTAACTGATAGCTGGCTGTTGGAACTCCTCCGGCGCTCAGCGGAGTTCCGCCTCGGTGTCACCGACAGACAAACGCTTTGGTTCCCGCTTCCACTGTTATCCATCCGGGATGTCTCTCCTGGAGAAGTCCCCGACCCCCGGCAGGGTGTTGCTGGACGACACGTTGCCGCTGACGGCGTTGATCGAAGCCAGCCAGAACCTTCAGTCCCACACGGTGAGTGCTTACCTGGACTGGCCCGCCAGCAGCGTTTGGCGTCGGTCAGAGACGCATCTGGGGCCCCGCTTCTGTGTTTCTACAAATCTGAAGAACTTCTCAAGAGAGGAGTGGTTGCTGGGTCAACTATCGGACTCCACTATGTGTCTGTAACCGAGCGATTTGATCTCAAACTGACCTCAAGATTAAACGCAGCTGTAAAAACCCAGTTTACAACTTTAAAGCGTAATTACAGTCGTCAGAACTTCATTAGAACCACCAGATATACTCTTGGACAATATTTTCGGACGGTCTGACTGGGCAACTTCCTAGATACTTTCCTGCTGATTTGCTCTGGAGATGAAGGAGAACGAAACAGGACGGGACCCCGTGTCCGATAATAGGCCTAAGGTGCTGTGCGTTGTTGACACTCTGGCGGGGATCAGCTGAGTTGGCTCAGCATGCCGATGTCAGGCCAGCCCTCCATAAAAGAATCAGAACCTCTGCTCTCTCCTCGGTATGATCATCGTTACTGGACCTTTCTACCAGTGAAATCTGCAAAGACTATTCCTGTCTTTAATTTCAATCCAGAGCTGGTCAAAGCCTTTTTGGGGCCCGATGCATATTTTCATTTGAGGGCCCATTTAGCAACAAAAAAATAAATAAAAATTGGATTTTGAGATGCAGGGTGATATTTAAGTGTGTCGTTTTATTTTAACTATTGGAACGTAACATTTACAGAAAAACACTGAATTTACAGTAAACAAGTTAAGAAGTTTAATATCTTATATTTCTCCAACACAGATATCAGCCAACAACAATAAGAGTTTAGCCTATTATTTGTGTACCGACTATAAAAATGTATAAAAAATATTGTGTAGTAGCATTTAGTTTTGTATTACTCAGTGTTATTTTAAAAAAAGCATAATTCTAATTTGGTTCTCTTGGGGGTTGTGTGGGGGCTCATGTGCCTTGGGGTGGCTCTGTTTCCGCCGGTTCTCTGCAGATGCTGTCAGCATTAAAGGTTTACCCTGACACTGAATGTTCAGCTCTGTTCAGTAAAACACCAGACTACTTCAGCAACACACAATAAAACACGTTTAATTTGGAAATGATCCACCAGCATCTCTCCTAGCTGCTGCATGCTCACATGCGCACACACACGTGCACCTGCACGCACATACTTACACACATAAGGGAAAGGAAATGACGTCACAGAAGAGTGCCCTCTTTAGGGAGTAGCTTATCTAGGAGAGAAAAGGAGTGGAAATCCACTCCATATGGAAGTGTGGCGATGGACCAGCACTAAATGTTGAATTATTTCTCTGTTGTTCAATGTTTAATCAATCAATCAATCAATCAAGTTTATTTGTACAGCACATTACAGCAACAAGGCAGTTCAAAGTGCTTTACATCATAAAAATACAAAAAAAAATCTAAGTTATAGAACACACAGTTAAACATCAAATATATTGATTAAGGTTTAATTTAAAATGTTTAGGAAGCAGTTCTAAGCAGCTGGGTTTTTAGTTGTGATTTAAAAGAACTCATTGTTTCAGCTGTTTTGCAGTTTTCTAGAAGTTTGTTCCATGTTTGTGGTGGATAGAAGCTGAATGCTGCTTCTCCAGGTATGGTTCTGGTTCTGGGGATGCAGAGCAGAACCAGAAGACCTGAGAGATCTGGAAGGGTAATAAGGCAGATCTTTAAAATATTGTGGTACTGAGCCGTTCAATGATTTGTAAACTACCAACAGTATTTAAAGTCTCTTCTCTCAGTGGAAGGACTTTAGAACTGGGTGATGTGCTCGACCTTCCTGGTTTTAGTCAGAACGCCAGCAGCAGCGTTCTGGATCAGCTGCAGCTGGAGGACTTTTTTATTCAGTCATGTGAAGACACTACTGCAGTAATAAATACAACTAAAGGTTAAAATGTGGATGAGTTTCTCTAGATCTTGCTGAAACATTAGTCCTTTAATCTTGTAAATGTTCTTCAGGAGGTAGAAGGCCAACTTTATAACTGTCTCTAGTTTCCTGCTGTAATAACTGAAGCTGTGCATTGACTCTATATCACTCCTCTTTTAGTCCAAAGATAATAACTTCAGTTCTGTTTCTTTCTGTTCAGGTGGAGAAAGTTTATCTGTTTTTATCTGATCTAAGCATGTATTCAGTGATCGGATGGTTCTGAGTCACATGGTGACATCATAATGTAGAGCTGTATATCATCAGTTATAGTAATTAATCTTATTTCCTGTTATAATCTGAGCTAGTGGGAAAATACAGATATTAAATAGCAAGTTCCTAGGATAGGACCTTGTGGTACCCCGTATGTGATTACTCTCTGCATCAGTGAAAATTTACTCATTGAAACAAAGTAAACAAACAAAGAAATCCCTGTTCTTTATGTCAGACTGGAACCAACTGAGTTGTGAACCGGAGAGTCCTCCTCAGCTCTCCAGTTGTTTCAGTCATGACCAGCAGTGTAAAAACTGCGCTGAGGTCCAACAGAATGACAAAAAGCAGCTGGTCATTGTTAGGAAGCCATTCAACTGTTGAACCAGGTTTTTCAATAAGAATGTTGGTTTGTTATCAAACCAGTTAGTACTGGTTTGTACTGGTGTTTTTAAATGAAGTTGGCTGGATGAAGCTGTTATCTGAGGCCCTGATGGAGGACAACTGGTTCAGCACAGATTCTGACTCTGGGGATGGACTTAGACTTGATGTGAAACCTTTTTACTGATGAGCCTGGAGGTACCAAACGTAAAAGCTGCTGGGTTGGTGGACATGATAAATTGATAAATTGTCCTTCAACTAGCAGTAGAAGCCAACATTAAACTGGTTTCCAATCAGCGGCGACCTCAGTGCTGTTCTGCTCGTCTGTTCCAGTAAATCTGCAGCTTCACAGGAAGTGATGTCAGCGCTTTTACTGTAATTCTAATGACCAGAACATTACGACAGAAGCCTGACTGTTGAGCCTCAGAGCAGCTGCTTCCAGCTATGTTCCCCATGTATTGTTTACATAGGAAGTCCTTTTAATGTAGAGGGAAACAAGAAATCAGAATATTATTATGTTGTAAACTATTATGATTAAATGAGTTCAACTTTTTCATCCCCCCTTTCGGTCACACAGTAACCAAATAAGTGGTGCATTTGCTTTTAATTGTGTATGTAGGTTGGTAATAGGGTGCTGCAATTAAACTTAGGAAAATGTAGATTTATTTTGTTTCGATTTTTCTCTTGATGGAAAGTTTGAAATAAATTAATCAATTCAAAATTCAGTTCAACCGTTAGGAATGAGTTATCATTGCCTTAAAGTCTGAAACAGTCTAGCCAGCAGCAGATTTAAAGTTGAACCAAATCCTGAAAAACTATTAAAAGGTTGTGAATTTATAATAAATATTGATTAACATAAAAAAAGATAGAATAATGTCATTATGAACGAAATCAACTAAACCATATTCTTGATTTAACTAATATTTTGAGATTAGATGCCTTCGCATAGTTAAAACGTTAAATATTTATTCATTTTTAGCAAGTGAAACTCATATATTCTCTAGTAACACAGAGTGAAATATTTCTCATAACTTTGATGATTCTGGCTTAAAGAGAATGAAAACAAAAATTCAGCTTCTCAGGAAATTGAAATATTTTGATGTTTCATATTCGTGGAAGGAAAAAAATTGCAATAGGAATAACCGCAGCTATGATTATTCCTCTCATAGCTGAATTAGTATAACCTAATTTAGGTTTTGATGCATTTCTTTATTTTACCTTTTTTCTATTTCCTCCCAACTACACATATTTACAACTTTTATAACGAGTAAAATAGTTTTTAATTTATAAGGTGTACTTTCTCTGAAAGCTTTTTCATTTGATTATATTTTCATGAAATGTTTTTTGCCTCTGAAATGATGAAGGATGATAAAACATGCCAAATATTTTCTGTTTGTCATGACGTTTAAATGTTTATGTTCAACCAATCACAGCAGCTCATTATAAATACTTTAAACTAGTGGAAGATGCTAGCACGTTGAACTGGAACTGAATAAAGGAAATCCTGACGTCTTCTTTGTCTCTCAGGAGTACATCATCAGAGTCCAGAGGGGCGTGTCTTCAGACAACAGCTGGCAGGTAAACACACCAGATATAGCCATGGTTGTCTGGAAATATTTTAATAATTAAAGTATCTATTTTTCAAGGTTTGTTTGACCAAACAGAGGTTAATGTTTTGTACTTAAAACAATTGATTTTATTGATTATTAAAATTTCTTGTTCATTTTTGGAAAATCTGGATTTTTTTCCAACCACTGTGGTTTAGAGTTATGCCAAGGCAGCCATCTTGTTTCACAGCTTGTCCATATGTACAGCCTTTAAATTCAGGTTGAGTCTCTGAGGTTATGATGGAAACAGAAAAATATTTTCTGTCATTTGTAATTTATTTTTAAGAAAAGAAAGGGATGAGAAAAAGTCAGTTGAAGCTGACAGAATGTGTTTTCTGTAGGTTATTCGCCGCTACAGCGACTTTGACATCCTGAACAGCAGCCTGATGGTGAGTTTCATGCTAACAGAAACAAACGCTACATTAGCGATGAAACATTAATAAACTGCTATGAGTTTCTAATTCTGTTTGTTGGGTTAATGGGTTGGGTTATGTAACTTTTATAAAGAAATATATTTTTTGTATAGTGATTGAACTGTCATGTCATGACAGCTATGCTAACCAGCCCAGGCTAGTTCAGGCTATGCTAACTAGCTGGAGCTAGCTCTCCATTCTCCTCTTGGCGATAATCCCCAAAATGGCCACAGCAAAAACCACCCAAGTCAGTTTGTTGTTCAATAATAGTTTAAGAATTGTTTTTTTCAAAATGGTTTATTTTGTTGAGTATTTATCACCCAAACAATGTAGACATAGTCACAATACAATACTTACACCTTTTTAAATTATGTACCTAAAACTTAACCAAAGTATGAAAAACTAAAACTACTACTATAACCAATAAAATCTAAACTAAAACTAAACAATATTTAACTAATAAAAACTAGCAAACACACTCTAAAATCTGACTAAAACTAACTAAATTAGACAAACAAAAAGTGAAACTAAACTATAATAACAAACCCAAAACTATTTTAACCCTGATTTGAACATAATGTGTGTTTTCAAGGACTCAGTGTAATAACGAATCCTGATGAATCACTAGGAAGTGTTTTGTGGTAAAATGGCCGCGTGGAAGAAGAAGAACAGCATGCAGTAACCTGAGCTGCAACTTCCCAGGTCCGTTGGTCTGGGTTTTCCCACAGCTTCGTCTTGGCTAATCTGCGTCGCTGATAGACGGCTGATTGCGACATTCGGACCCCCTGCTTGATCCTGCTAAACAGAGTCTGAGTTCTGCTGTTTTATCCGTCCAAATCTGAACTTTGACATATTTTTTTAAAGTTGATTGATTTGTGCTGCGGCTCAGGAATATGCAGAATCACCAACCGGTAAATATTAGCTCTGAGATTATGTTTTTAATCAAAGTGCAGAACCAGAAAATTACAATGAAATCTAGATGCTTCACTTATTGGTGTGAAACTAGGGAATACATTTAATAATCTCAAATTATGTGCTTTTTGGTGAGTTTTTTTAAGAGCCTTAAATTGTAAAATTATAAAATCTTATGCTGGTTTGTAGATGTATATATGTGATGTGTTTAGATATCTTTCATTTGTGTAGACTGCTGTCTATGAAAGGGTAGGTAAGTATAAACCTGCTTTATTTAGTGAACTTATTGGTATATAAAATAATCTTTCATTTTGCTTCCTTTTTTGTGACGTAAGGTAAACAAATAAAGCTAATCTTATCTTACTGCTTTTATTTCAACCAGAAAAGCGTTCATGTCATTTTTTAAATTCATTCACTTAAAGATAAATATAAATAGTTCATATAACTATAAGAAATGATGAATGAAAAGGAGAAGAAAAGAGTATAAACTTATATCTGCTCCCTATTAAGTGCTGCTGCTGCTAAAATAATATTTATTAATCTGGAGCTGAACAATAAATCAATAATAGATATTGCAATAGATGTGTGATGAATATCAATAGATGACACATCTGATAGAATATTCAATATGTTCACTGAACTCTGATCCAGAACCGCACAGCATTCTGGGAGATGTAGGCAGAAGAAAGACTTTAGCCGCTAAACCTCTCCTGGCTAGCTAAGCTACGTTGGTGGGATCAACTAGCTTTTTGGTTACCTAGCAATAGCTTATTGAGTAACTGCGCAGCAGCAGTTTCAGGTTTTGCCACCGTGCCTCTTAGCTGCTTAAAAGTAAACAACAACTGCGTGAAATAAAAACTGTAGATTAATGAGAAAAGGTCATGTCTAACCAAACTGAAATACTTCCAGTTTGGCAAAATGTCAGAAATTTGAAACAAAAAAGATAAATAATTATTGATATCGACTGATATGTTTTTCAGCCATATTGTTCAGCCCTATAATCTGGTTACTGTATTTACATTTTTTTATATAAGCGGTGTTTGTTTGAAATTGGAGATATTTCTTACTGACTTGTAAATGCAGGAAAGGTTTTAGTGTAGCGATTTGCAGCCAAACCTTAGGAGAACCGAGTCGTACCCTGGTATCTGGCCTGGTCTGCTTACATCAGGCATATTATTTTATACTAAAGGGATATTTTGAATCTACAGACTTCAAAGTCTAAGTTATCTGATTTTTAACCCTTATTTGTTGGAGTAAAACCAGACACACAGAGACCTGGGGATGAACTGGAACTGGGTCCTGTAAGACACTCGGACTGGACCAGTTCTGTAGCATTTCTCTCCACCTTTGTCCCGTCTTTTGGTCACAATCACAGGAAGCTGGCAGTGTTTCTGCTCATTTCCTGTTCTGAGTTATCGCCCCAACTTTGAACTGGTGTCTTCATCCAGCACCGAGTGGCACCGGCTTGTCTTGGGATCTGTGTTTGTTCAAGCTGCAGGATGTAATTTCTATAAAATATATATTCTTTTACATATTTGTTGAAACTGTCACTATGCTAAATAGCTCAGGCTATGCTAAGTTAGCATAGCCACCAATGATGGCAGATAAACGGTTTTCCTTTGACTATAAGTTGTTTCTCCACCTGTAGTGTGTTCATGACTTGACTGACAGCGCTAAGACCCGCCTCCTGGCTCTGATTGGTTGATTTTGGTCAAAGACCTGAATTTCTTCAAATGGGCATATCAGCTCAGGGAGAAGATGGAGGAGATCTATATTTTCACAGATTGTGTCATTGCAAGTCACAACATGGTGACAGTTTTAACCGATATGTTAAAAACATTTTTTTTTTAGAAAAGTTAAATACTGCAGCTTTAAATCTCAGTAAAAAGCTTGTGGAAGAAGGAAAACCTCTGGGTGTTTGTTTCCAGATCTGAATGACTTCCTGCTTTCAGGTGTGTGGAATCAGTCTGCCGCTTCCTCCAAAGAAGCTGATCGGAAACATGGACAGAGAGTTCATAGCAGAGCGGCAGAGGGGACTGCAGGCCTACCTGGACTCCATTACCCAGCATCCCCTGATCTGCACTTCCCTGTTTGTCAAGAAGTTCCTCGACCCCAACAACTACTCTGCCAACTACACAGGTTAACTTCTGGTTGCTGTTTTCTGGGGTTAAGGAGCTACTGAATTTCCTCAGATATTTAATCCCATCCTGAAGTGAATGTAGACTCTAGCTGATGCAGTCTGTCTCTTTCTGCCTCTTAGAAATTGCTCTGCAGCAAGTCTCCATGTTCTTCAGGTCAGACCCAAAGTGGGAGGTCCAGGAGCCCCTCAAAGACATGGGTAAGCATCGCTTTGATGGCGCTAACTGCTGCTGCACTCTGACCTCTCACGCCAGGAAGTGCATTGGTGTCATGAGTTTTATGCCAGCTAAAAGTGAAATTATTATACAAGACAAACCAGAGAGGATCTTGTTTTCTGTCCTCCTGATAAACATTGTAGCTGTTCAGCTAAGCAAAGCTAGTGGAATCTACTAACTCTCTCCCTCTTTGGTTACCTAGCAACTCACTCACTCTTTGGTTACCGAGCAACTCACTCACTCTTTGGTTACCTAGCAACAACCTGTTGAGTAAATTATGCATCAGCAGTTTCAGATTTGGACTCTGTTGCTTCAAATTGCTTAAAAATAAACATTGTGAAGTGAAAACTGTGGCTAAAATGGGAAATGTCACGCCATCAGTTTGGCAGCATTTCAAATATTTAAAATAAAAAAAACGTAATCAATAATCATCGATATCGACTGATGTTAAATTCTTAGATCATGACAAGTTTTTCAGCCAAATCGTCCAGCTGTATTTAAAATGATCACCTCATCTATAAGAGAAAGCACAGAGAAACTGGAAAACGTTGGAAAACATGTTCTCTTATTTTGATTGATGAACTCTGGCGCTGACACAAGCACTCCGATTAGAGTTCAGAAACTGTTTAGAGAATAAAAATATGTCCTTTGTTCTCCCACCCTGGGGAAATTCAGCTGTAACAGCTGCACACAAAAATTAAAACATGTTAAATAAATAAAAATGTATTAAAAAGCATTAAGAATTATTTACTTTACAACAAGGAGACAAAAACAACATAAAAATACTGTGCAGTTATTAGAAACGTCTTACTCGGGTGCAAGTAGGATGACCTTATTTAAGTAGGATGACCTTATTTTAAAACAATGTTATGTGCGTTATAAAGACAACAGACTATTTTACATATGAAAAATAAAAACAGTGCAGAGGAACAGATGAGCGACTTTGTATTTTTGGGAAATTGTAGTTGTTAATTTTACAGAAGAGCGACAGATTCGATCTTCTGAACTCGTGCCATTACAGGGGCCACATCGTCATCCTTTGCTTCCTGATTTAGCCAATGTGACTCAAAATGCCTTTAATCATGGAAAACTGCGTTTTAAAATTAATTATCTGCTTTTTTTGGTCAAATGTTGGTGGTATATTAACTAAATACACTGAATTAATTCTGGAAGATTTTAAAATCTGTTTTGTAATTTTTCAGGATGGAGAATAAGGAAGAAATATTTCCTGGTCAAAAATAAGGAGCAGCCCAAAGAGCGCTTCCTGCTGAGCTGGGTAAGCAGGACGCCCGACTCTTCGGGTGTTCCCTTTGAACTCTGACCTGTGACAAAGGAGGACTCCTGAAGCATGTGGCTCAGTAGAGCGTTGCTTCGAACAGCAGCAGGATTCAATCAGGCTGATCCCTGTTTTTATTTGTCCCTCAAACGCTGTAAAACCTTCTATGAAACTTTAAAATCTCTCATTTTTCCTTTAACTGGAGGATTTCCTCCTTGTGTCTTGGCTGAAAGTCGCTGTACTGATTAGTTCAGGGTGAATCGGACAGAACCGGCTCCGTTCCTGGTTCCTGACTGGTTGGGTCTGATGTTTCTGTCCATTCTTGACTTAAATCCTGCAAACGCAGTTCAGCTTTATCCTGCGTTGTTTCTGAAACCGGACAAAGTGACAAGTTAATCCCTTAAATCAATGACCAGAGGAACAGCAGCAGGTTTTCTGTTTGACCGCCTGTTTTTGTGCCTGCAGGTGGATCTGGGTCCTGATAAGTTCCTCTCAGACAAAGACCTGCAGTCTGCCCTAAAGCTGCTCTCCAACCCGTCTGTAAGCTCCCTGCTCTCTGATCTGCTTTGACATTGTTCAGTTGTTTTCACTCTGCAGTTCTCCAGTTCCTGTTATCAGGGATTTGATGTGGAAATGGTGAAAACTGCTGCGTTGCGACTGTTTCTGACGTTTCCTCTGACAGAATGGGTCGATGAATGAGCCGCGGTGCGAGAAGTGTTTCCCTACTTTTGCTTTTTTTTTACTGCGTCTGTAAGCACAGAAACTGCAGAGTCATCAGAGTCCTGCTAATAAGCACAGCAGCGAATCGGGTCAGAACTCATCCTGACCCGATTTCTGTTTGGAGTGTAGTTAACCCCCATGTTCTTCAAATCTAACAAAATTGGTGTCAAATGTTTGTGCAACAAATTTTTTCTTTTCAGTTTAAAGGTATTAATAAATGTTTCCAGAGGTCATGAAAGGTCAACCCCCTACCCTCTTCAAAAACAAAAGTTTGGTCCATCAACTGCAGCAAAAATTGTTGTTGGTGCTGATTTTGTTTGTTCAATTTTGTTTTTCAAACGAAATTAGTGTCAAACGTTTGCAAAGTTTTGACACCAATTCCGTCAAACGTTTCGTTTAATTTGGGTTCTGTTGGGGGTCTGGTTGACCCTTTGACCTTTAAGCTTTCATTAATGTCTTCAAAGCAAAAGCAGCAGAAACAAAAATGTATTTTTCCACAGGCACAGCTGAGTTTATTGACACAAATTTTCTCTGGTCTGAAGATGAAGAGGGGGCTGGTTGACCTTTCATGACCTCTGGAAACATTTATTAACATCTTTAAAATGATGGCGGCACAAACGTTTAATGGTTGATGTGGGTCAGTACCAAGTCCTGGTGGAAAATGAAACCAGGATCTCCATGAACCCAGTGGACCAGAACCAGAACCGGCAGATGACCCATATGATCACTGACAGTGTAGACTTCAGTCTGGACCTCCATCCTCCTGGTTCTGGTCCTGTTGGTTCTGGGTAAGGCCGTGACTCTGAGCAGCCCAGACGGTAATCATGGTTGGTTCTTTTCCAGATGGCGTATCTGAGTCCGCTGCTGTTCTCCAGCACCAGCGAGTCTTCGGCTCTGCTCATCCGGCCCTTCAGTGAAAGAGGCTCCCTCAGGGACCAGATCTGCAAGGTAACGGGCCTCCAGCTGCATGCGCCGCCTCTGAAACAGAACCGGTACCTCTCTGACATTTGGCCGGACCTCCTTTAGCTGCTTTTTCAAACACACTTTCTCTGTTGGATCAGTTCGAAACATTTCTGTAACGTCGAAACATTTATTTCCACCCAGAGTCGGTTTACGGTTTCTCCAGGTTGCTGTGGAGAAAGTTGGACCTTTAAGGTCCAGACCCTCCAGTGACTCTTTGGGGGTTCGGGCCTGGACTCTGGAGGCCAAACTGCCTATTGAACCTGTTCAATCTGCACCTGTTCAACGTGAATCTGAACCTGTTCAACATGAATCTGTTCAATGTGAATCTGAACCTGTTCAACATGAATCTGTTCAATGTGAATATGAACCTGTTCAATCTGAACCTGTTCAACGTGAATCTGTTCAATGCGAATCTGAACCTGTTCAATCTGAACCTGTTCAAGTTGTACTGTTCATTTCTCTCATTTCTCCCTCTAGCGTTTTTGTTTTGGTTGCATTTACCCAGAAATCCCTGCTCTGTAGTCCACTTCCTGCTATGGAAGCGATCTCCAGTTCCATATTGATGAAAATAAACTGCTAAATCCAAATAAAGAACAGGTCATAAGATGAAAATACAGTGGGATTTTTCTGTTTTCCTCTCCTCCGTTATTTTCTGGTAAAATTTAATGCCTCGTCCACTGCTCAGCATGAAACATGGCAGGTTTCTGGAACTACTGCGGACACTTTTAGAGCTTCCTGTGGAGCAACTGTGTGGCTTTCAGGACGGACTCCCAGAGTAGAATAGGATCCTGGCTGGTTGAAGCGTTAGAGATGGATGTGATCCAGATGTTTTCTCTCCACATGAACCTGAAATAAGTCTTCCTCTACATCTGGATGTGTCCAGGTGAAACCCAGAGAGAGTCACCTGAAGAAGTACTGCAACCCCAAGAAGAGCCAGGGCCTGGAGCTGGAGCAGATCAAGCTGTTCGGCCGTCAGATCCTGGAGGTAAACATGACGCCTGCATGCATCCGACCCGAAACGCCGGCCCGCCACTGCAGCCATGTGTCTGTCTGTCTGTCTGTTTGTGTTCAGAGCCTGAAGCTGCTCCACGACAGCGGCCTGTTCTTCGGCCATCTGCACGCCTCCAACGTCATGGTGGACGACGGCGTGTGTCGGCTGGTGGATGTGGAGAACGGCATGCTGGGAGTTCCCTCTGTCCTGAGGCCAGCCTTCACGCAGCTGAGGAAGATCAATGTACGTGAGAATGACCTTCACGCTCACCTGTGGGGTCCCTCAAGGCTCCGTCCGTGGGCCACTTCTGTTCCCGTTAAACGTTCTGTTTATTTTTGGCGTTAAGATGCAGTTAGTCAGCGCGGGCCGCAGCCCTGCTCACAGCTCACCATCATATCGCACTGAGCACAGCCGCAGCAGTGCAGCCAGGCAGACCTAGATCTGCGTGTCGATAGCCTGCTAGTGTCCTGAAAACAAAAGTTCTGCAACTCACTCAGAAAATGAAAAATATTCCTGCAGACATGAATTCCTCCAAATATTCCTGCCGTTGTTTTCTTTCCACCGTTATGTTTAACTCTTTTTTTTTTTTTTTGAGTGACCCGTTCTTTAGCCACTTATTATTTTTAATCACAGTTCTCTGGGCAGCCAACTGTCCGTGTCACACTTTGAGCTCACTTCACAGCAAATAACATGCAGCACCTGCAGACCACAGTTTGAGAAAGACTGATATAGATTTACACAAAAATAAAAAACATAATAATTAGAGAATTAGGATGACATGCAGCAGTGTTAGGTTAAATTACAACATAAAATATTGTGAAGTTATTAAAAATACCATTAAAACAATGAAAACTGTGTATTTGAGTAATAAAAACAGACTATTTACAGGAAGCGAAAATAAAACTACAAACAGCAGCAGATTTCTGAAGCTTATTTTGGGGGCATGAAGCTGTGATCAGATCACAAAACCGCCTTCTGTTTCCACCTTCAGACTACAGAAAGCATCGATGTGTTCTGCTTCGGGCATTTACTGTACGAGATGACGTACGGCCGGCCGCCGGACAGCGTCCCGGTGGACCAGTTCCCGTCCGCCCCCCACTCCGCCGTCGGTCTGTATCGCCACTTTAACCTGGATCAAACGTCCTAACAGCTCCACATCATGTCTGACTCCATGTCTGTGTTCAGTGTCGGTTCTGCAGTCCATCCTGTCCACAGACGCCTGCAAGAGCGGCATGCCGACGGTGCCGGCGCTCATCCAGACTCCGTGAGTCCAGATCTGCTGCAGACATCCAAGTGCAACAAGAAATGTTTGGTTTCATTCTCAGTTGTTCAGGCTTACAGGAAAATGAAGACAATTAAATGAATCCTGTCAAATAAAAATAAAGGAGATGACAAAATAAAAAGATTAATTTGACTGTAGGAAATTGTCAAACTAAACTGTGTCCACTAATCAGCATGACAGGAGTCTTCAAGCTTCTTACCAGTCAGTTGGCCTAGTTAAAGGATAGCCAGTCGTCACTGTGCTGTTTGGTGTGGATCACAGGAAGCCCAGGAGAAAGTTAACCAACAGTTTATAGGTTAAATGTTTGCATAAATATCCACCCTTTTAAAGAGACAGTAGACATGGAGGAAACTGGAGAGGGAGGACACCAGAGTCATTCATATTTACCAATTTATCAGCACCAATTTCCTTAATTTTAGGAGATTTGTGATCCGCTGATACTGAAATGTGAAGCTGATCTTATCAACCTTTTGTACCTCAGCAAAGGTCTAAAAATCAACCTCTGCAGTGAGAGGTTTGACTGACAGACCGGCCGACCCGGTCTTCTCTGCATGTTTACAGTAAATGGTCGTTCCACTGTTGCCACTCAGGGACTTTATTGGTATATTTAGCAACATTTCAGGCAAAAAAAACAAAAAAAAAACAGGTATTGGCCAAAACTGGAATCAGCAGCTCAGGCTTTTTAAAAGATTAGTTATCAATTTACTTTTGTTTTGTGTCTTTCAGGCTCTTCAGTGACGTTAAGCTCAAACATTCAGAAAAACTACAGATTAAGGTGAGAGTGGGAGGAGAGCTAAAAGCATCGTAGCTCAGAAATGATCAGAAACCTGACCGGGTCTGTCCTCCGTCAGGTTCCCAGCCGCCTGAAGGAGGCGCTGAAGTCGGCAAAGGGAAGTTTGGAGAAGCGGCTGCATGAAGAGCAGAGGATGGTGGGTTCTGCTGGGTTTGGTCGCCGCGCAGCTTTCGCTTTGCAGACGTGGTTAGCAGTTTTCTGGATAACCTGAGTTATTACAGAAACAAAACTGAAGTTGTTATCTTTGGACCTAAAGAGGAATGATCTAGAGCAGGGGTGGGCAATCCTGGTCCTCTGGGGGCTGGTGTCCTGCAACTCTTATGTGTCCCTGGTTCAACACACTTGAATCCAACAGCTGAATCACCTCCAAAGTGCAGTCAAGTTCTCCAGAGTCCTGCTAACGATCTCATTATTTGACTCAGGTGTGTTGAAGTAGAGACGCATCTAAAAGTTGTAGGAGACCGGCCCTCGAGGCCTGGAGGTGTCCACCCCTGTTTTGGATTCACCCCCCGGTTGCGTTTTTACCGGTTGGAACTTGGGGTTCGGGCTAAAATTTGGGTCTGAACCGTCAGAATCACATAAAGACAGTTACAAAATCAGGCTTCTATCACCTGCAGAACATTTCCAGGATGAACTCATCCATGCTTCTATCTTAAGTCGCACCGATTGCAGGGGCCACCAACTCCAGTCCTCAAGGGCTACCATCCTGCAACTTTTAGATTCACTTTTGCTCCAAAATGTCTGAATTTCTTCACCAGTATTCATTCCTCTCTGCAATAGGCTGGAAACGAGCAGTTTATTTGATCCAGGTGTGTTTGAGCAGAGACGCATCTAAAAGTTGCAGGACGGTAGCCCTGGAGGACTGGAGTTGGTGACTCCTGGATTATTGCAACAGCTCTGCCTACAAAAATCAATCCTCCAGCTGCTGCTGGCATTCTGAGCAAAACCAGGAAGACGGATCACATCACCCAGTTCTGAAGTCCTTCACTGGCCCCCTGTAGCTCAAAGAATGGACATTAAAAACCTGTTGTTGGTTTATAAGTCACTGAATGGCTTCGCAGCACAATACATTAAAGATCTGCTGCTGTTGTATCGACCTTCCAGATCTCTCATGTTCTGGTTCTGGTTCTGGTTCCTGTTCTGCTCTGCATCCCCAGAACCAAAAACAAACATGGAGAAGCAGCATTCAGCTTCTATGCATCATAAATCTGGAACAAACTTCCAGAAAACTGCAACACAGCCGAAACACTGAGTTTCTTTAAATCTAAAATCCAGCTGTTTAGAGCTGCTTCTGAAACGTAATAAATGAAACATTAATCAATAATCTGATGTGTAACGATGACAAAATGTAATATTTCAGTTGCTGACTTTGCATTAATTCTGTGACTTTGTAGTTTTGTGTTTTTATGATGTAAAGCAATTTGATCTGTTTTGTTGCTGAAAGCTGTAGCTTGATTGATTGACCGAGTGGTTCTGTCTTTCTGCAGCTGCATCAGCACCGGCGGCTGACCCGAGCTCAGTCTCACTACGGCTCCGAAGAGGAGAAGAAGAGGAGGAAGATCCTGGCGAGAAAGGTCGGACACGGAGCAGCTGCTTAGCGCCTGCTGCTCAGGTTCAGCGTTTATCTGACGATTCTGGGCAGAAACGTCTCTGAAGCCGTTTTTGTCCCTGCAGAAATGCAGACAGTCGACGTGTGAGAACGAAGAGGACGTCTCTGTCCGAAACAACAACAACTCTGGTAGGTCACGACCTCACACACCGCTTCCTTCTCCTCAACATTTACTGGAATGAAGCAGCCAAAAAAATACTAGTCGTATTACCAGAATAAAAAATTTATATAAGAACAACAAAAATCAGTGTCAAAATGAGGAATGTTGATCATCTTATGATATTTTACTTTGGTTTTGTTTCGTCTTTTAACACATCAGCATCAAATAATTATGAGCAGCAGACGAACTGATACAGAACCAGAGGAACTGAGCTAAATTGGTGCCATGGAGTTTGTAAAACAATATGTGTATACATAAAATGAAACTGAAACGTCAATAACATTAAATGTGTCTGTATCCTGAGGAACTGCCTCCCCGTTCGAGGCCAGAGGTCATGACCCCAGGTTGTGTCATTCTGTCTCCTCCAGGTTCAGGAGCCAGTTCACCTCCCACCTGTCCTTCTTCCCCCACCCCTCCTCCCGCTACAGGTACACTTGTCTTTCTGTCTCTTTAAGGGTTGGACAGGCTGTAGCGCCCCCCGCTGGTGGAGGCTGTGCTGCAGCTCAGATCAGTAGCAACGTGTGTGTTCGGTTTTGAAACCCTGCATGTGTGATTATGTAGTCTAACTGGACTTGTCTGTCTGTCTCCTGTCCCACCAAGACGTCTCCAGGCAGGTGTCCTCCTCTGGTGTGTTTTTTTAGATGAACATTCTCTCTAAGCAGCCAAACATGAGGCGTCCTGCAAAAGTATTCACACCCAGCAACATTTTCCAAATACTTCAGTACCGATGGAGTTTTATGGCTCGGATTAACCTGAGTGAATCCTGCACCATTTTCTATTAAATATAAACTTTAAATTCTAAGGAATATTTAACACTGGAAGACATTTTAAATATCCAAAATAAATAAACAAAACAACAAATAGAATGAATTATGAAGTGTCTGTAAGCAAAATTGTCCTTCAAAAAAGTTTTAGTCGACACCAAAACATCACACTGAAGACTTTTGTCATCCAATTGTTGGTAAAAAGAGAAGAACGATAAATCAGGCTAATGGAAATTGAAATTATTGAGCGCTTTAACTTATCACGCGATCGATTGATTTATTGTTTATTGTAACAAGACGAAGGTGTGAATACTTTTTTCCAGCCGCTGGATCCAGAGAATAACTGAGATGTTTCTAGAAATCCTGGCTGCTTGGAAAGAAGCAAGGTCTTCCTCCACTTCCTGGTGGTTAAATCTCGATGCTGAATGGTCCGATGACCCGATAACGGCCATCTTTTCCCTCTCTCTCCTCCACCATAGAGCATGCTCCATTCTGACCGTGTCTTTGGGTAAAGTAAAATAAACCAAATGTTGTTGTTGATGATGGACGTCTGTCGGTTTTTAAAGCCGTCGTACGCCCTGATCTAACAGCAGATATCTAATATGTTGGCGCCTGAAGTTGAAAATGATGGCTGCGCTCGAACAGTGCACACAACAATTCGGCGGCAATTGCTCCCATCAGGGCGTACGCTTTTAAAAACCTCACAATCTCCAATGGCATCCAGCTTCCTTCCTCCTGTTCCCGTTGCAGATTGTGATCCGTCTCTGCATGGGTGTCTGTGTGGAGTCACAGGAACTTTTTTAGACCTTTCCCATTAGGAAACCTGTTGAACTTCAATTTATTTGCTCTATTAGCTCTGAATTATTTTGCATTCGCTCTTTTTTTTTTTTGTGCTGAAACTAATATTTATTCAGATGTTTTTTTATATGTTTTGGATGCAGTTTTCTACATCTTTAAACTGTCAGAGAGAATAAAACTGAGCAACTGTGTGAATCAGGTCTGCAGAGCCTCTACATACTTGGACCTTAAGTTGATTTTAAGCCTTAATAGCAGAAACGTTTATGATTTTTTATCATCAGACATGACAGAAAACACAAGTTTGTTCTTTTTCAAACCAGATATCTGCATTTTAAACATTTTTATCTCAAAGATGTCATTTAGGCAGCATTTTAATTAGCAGTGGTGAGCACATTCATTTTTCATCTAGCGTTTTGCTGACTTTGAGGTGTTTAGCGCAGTTAGCTTCCCCTAAATTAATTTTTCCAGTTAAACTTTAAAATGCTAATTTACTCTCCTGTTTTAACTTTCAGCTGAATAAAATTTGACATCTGTGCTGAAGAATTGTTGATTCTTCAAGTAGTCAGTGGTTCATATTCACGGTCTTATTTTGAAGGCGTTTATGAAGCAGTTCTGTTTCCTCTTCTCACTTTTCTTTCCACCCCCCCAATAACTTTATGTCATACTGGAACAAAATAAATCATGGACAGTAGAGAACAACATAATAACATAAATACAGGATCTACAGGTGGTGTAGAATATGTAAATATGTCAAATTGTTGAGGAGGTTCGTAGTCTTTTAAGGCCAAATATAATTTAAATTGACATTAGAGCTTTAGCATTAGCTTCCGCTAAATACCGTGTTACTGTAGCGCGTTAGCCAGACTAATGTTTATGATCTGCACTTTAGGGGTTAGCGCAGCTACGTTTTGAGTTAGTGGTTCCCACAGTTAATGATCAGAGTATTTTTATGTGAACTAGAAGTTAAAAAGTTATTTTTAGAGAGATGCTTGAACGTCTGAACGTTCGGTGAAAGGCAGCGTCAGTCAGTTGTATCTAAAAACTCAGTTTCATTCTTTCGACAGTGTTTCAGGAGATGTTCAGAGGTTCCTGGCTGCACCCATCTTTTGTTTTTGTTTTTTGTTGAGGCATCCTTTTAATGATGATTCGTCCTGGAGAAAGTTTCTGCTGCTTTCCGAGAGATGAGCACGAGTTTCTCCAGGCCCGGCGCCGCCCATCTGCTGGCTGAAGGTGGAGCCTCCACCTTCTTCAAATATAATAGCAATGGTGTCAAACATTTATGCAACTAAATTTTTTGTTTTTGCCGCTATCATATTAAAGATAAACATTTCCAGTGGTCATCATCAATATAAAAATATAGCTGAGTTGATCGACACCAAATTTGTTTAATTTTTAGATGTGAGCTGGGGTTAGGGAGTTGACCTCTGATGACCTCTGGAAACTTGTTTTTAATACCTTTAAAAGGATAGCGACACAAATGAAAATTTGGTAACACTTTATTTGAAAGGGGTGTGCAAGAAACCGACATGCCACAGTCATAAACATGAAGGAGTCTTCATGGATGTTTGTGGCTGTTGCCATGAAGTGTGAATTGGTAAATAACGACATTTTAATGCAAAGTTTCATTAAAACTTGTATTAAAAGCGTCAGTTGAGCCGGCAGATTTTTAGACCTTTGCCAAAGTAGATAAGAGAAGATCGGCTTCACATGAAAGCATCGGCCGATCAGCCGATAATTAACAGCGTTGACTTTGCATTAAAAGTGTTATTATTTACAGAATGACAGCATTCGTAAACATTCATGAAAACCCCTTCATGTTACGACTGTCCATTTCAGTCTTTTTTCACATCCTTTCAAATAAAGTGCCACAGAAATGTTTTTCTGCAAACATTTGACACCAATTTTGTTACATGTGGGTAATGCCAGGGGACTGGTTGACCCTTTGACTTTTAAACTTTCATTAATATCTTCAAAGCAAAAGCAGCACAAATGTAGTCAAGCTGATTGACACCAGTTTTGTTGGACTTGAAGAAGGTGGAGGGCCAGCTTCACTGAGATGTCAAACCTGCTAGCCGCTGGCTGCTATTAGCTTCACGTTTTGCTTTTTTGAGTTCGGGCGCTGGCTTTTCCCCCGCTGTGAGACCGTAAAACGACTAAAACTCACAGCGAGAGCAGCAGCTCTTTAAAGCAAAAGCCCGGTTCGCTCCTGCGGTCCAAACTTCCTAGAGACGCTTCAGAAAACTTGACAGTGTCCAGACTGAAGACCGATTCTCTGGTTCAGTCTGAGGCAACATTGAAATCTGGATTTAAATGTTGCACTGAGCTGATGGTGGATCGAGTTCAGTCCTGCTGATGGTCTCTGGGAGCTGCTTCCAGAAAAAATCAACCTGGAAAACTTCCTCAGTTGGACTTTGAATTATCAAGAAAATGCTTTCATTTTAGCAAAGAGATTTCTTCCATATCGTCACATCAAGTTAGATTTCACAACCTAAAATAACAGAAGAGAGTGATAATAGGCCAGCCTGTCACAACAACATGTTTTGCTGGACGATAAATTGTCCCAGAAATTATTGTGATAAATAATAACATTGTTGATTTGAAACCATTATCAAGTAATATAATGATAATTCAAGACCACATTATCAAAGACCAATAAACTTTAAATTCTAGTGAACATTCAGCACTGGAACTGGAAGATGTTTTAAATATCCAAATTGAGTAAATAAAAAAGGAACAACAAATAAAATTAATTATGGAGTCTCTGTAAACAAAATTATCCTTAAAAAATGAGCTTGTTGAGACCAAAACACCAGACTGGAGACTTTATCATCCAGTTTTCAACAATGAATCATGCAAATGATATATTGAGCTTGTTTTAATTTATCATATGATTTACTGATTATTGCAACAGGCCTAGTATGTTTTCTGAAAAATATGTAGCTGAATGAAAATGAATAAGATATTTAGCATCTTGTTCCCATTTCTCTTCATTATTCATCCATAAACTAAATGAGGTTCTCCACCTCTACAATCCTGAGGGATGTTTTTACCCTCAGTTCAGTGTTGACGTTTTAAAAGCTTTGGTTCCCATGCGGCTGGAAGGGATCCAACGTCCAGACTTTAGTTTTAGACCTTCGAATGACGACAAAGATAAAAACGAAGCTTCATAGTTGCTTCCTGTCCTAGATGGATGCATCATCACCAGCAAAGTGACTGGTGGCTGTTTTAATTAATACTCCATTAACCTCACTATCAGGCTAAATTGTCTGGGCGCCACTCAGAACAATATGGTTGCCAAACGCTGGTACCAAACTCGGGCACCAGAAGCTGGTACTGAACACTGGCACAAATCGCAAGCAACAAATGTTGATACCAGATGTTGGAAACAATTGCCAGAACCAAATACAGGCACCAAATGGCATTATCAAACATGGTACCAAACGCTGGCACCAAACGTTTATGCTGAACCCTGGCACCAATTGCCGGTACCAAATATTGGCACCAATCATCGGCACCGATTGTTGGCTCTAAATGTTGGTACCAGTCACCACCACCAAACATTTGTACCAAACTTTGGCACCAAGCACTAGTGCTAAGCGTTGGTAAGACCTGCTTGCACCAAACACTGGTACCAAGCATAGGCACCAAATGTTGGTACCAAACGTTGGTCCGGCTAATGGCGGCCCGGCAGAAAATATCAGAAGGGAAACGTAGAGAAGAACCAGGTAATGAGTTAGATCTGTAGAAAATGGTTGAAGATCAGGAGCTAAAGTCAGGAAATGTTTCCGGTCCCATCAGGTCCTAAAGGTCCATCTGGTGCAACCCGAATCCAGAACCAGACTCTTAGTGACAGCAGCTCCCAGTGAAACCAGCAGCAGCTCCCAGTGAAACCAGCAGCAGCTCCTCTCTAACGCTCCTTCCTCTCTGTCGCTCCAGGGTCGACTCCTCCTCCTCCTCCTCCAGCTCCTCCTCCTCCAGCTCCTCCTCTGGCTCCGCCCCCACCCACAGCGCCGGACTCTTCCTCCTCTCCTCCTCCTCCTCCGGGTCGGGCCGCGCTGCTCAGCTCCATCCAGACCTTCAGCAAAGGCAAGCTGAAGAAGGCCGACACCGCGGACCGCAGCACGCCGCGGTTCTGACCCGAAGCGTTGTCGCGGCAACCGGCCGTCCGCACTGTGCTCGCTCCGTCCCAGAGATGTGAAAACAATCACTAAGAGAGAAAACCAGTCCAAGTTCCTTTCATCTCTTCCTGCTTCTGCTGCCTTTTAACAGTTTTAGTCTGTGGCTGCGAAGAAACGGGTTAGAACTGCACAATCTCCAGCAGCCGTCGATCTTTGGCGTTTTTTTGTTTTTAAAACAGCGAGACCTCTGGATGCTGTTGGGACTTTTCTTTCAGCAAACCAGAGTAAAGTAGCGATCAAAAAAACGTCCAGAAATCTGCAGATTCTCCATTTCAAATCCACTCAGTTTTTTTTTTGTTTTTTTTTTGTTTTTTTTTGCGCATTAAAACCGAAAGGAGTAAATTCCTCCCAAATGTTTTCTATAATTTACAACAAAAGGTCCACAATCTTATAGTATTAATTTATTAATGAAGTTGTGACTTTAGGAGAAATAAAGTGAATATTTTATGTGTTGAATGTCCAAATTCAGACATGTGGATGTCTTCCAGCCGATGCTGGACTAAAACGACGGAAACAATCAACCGTACACAACATTCTCCCTCCATACAGCCTATCTGCTCTGAAGTTAACCCTCAGCTGTGTCTGCCAGGCATAGTTAACCCTCATCAGTGTCTGTCAGGCGTAGTTAACCCTCAGC